>NC_056454.1:18054893-18354893 GCF_018296145.1 Oncorhynchus tshawytscha | reverse complement strand
TTTATCATTTTTTCTTGGGGGCTTTCAGAATGTAGGACCATTAATTTCTCACAACAATGTATTTTTTTTTTGCATGAATAAAAGACAACCAACACATCAATAGTTGTTTGTTTCAATATGCAGTCTATAAAGCATAAAAACCTACCTTGTTGAAATTACATTTGGGTTAGGAGTACTTGTCTACTATGGACTATCTAAATTGCATTGATTGTCACCTGCCATCTATTAAACATTACAGTGAGTACACAAAACATAAAGGACATCTGCTTTTTCCATGACATAGACTGACCAGGTGAATCAAGGTGAAAGCTACGGTCCCTTATTGATGTCACTTGTTAAATCTAAGTCAATCAGTGTTGATGAAGGGGAGGAGAGGTTAAAGAAGGATTTTCAAGCCTTGAGACATGGATTGTGTATGTGAACCATTCAGAGGATGAATGGGCAAGGCAAAATATTTAAGTGCCTTTGAACGGGGTATGGTAGTAGGTGCTAGGTGACCCGGTTTGTGTCAAGAACTGCAGGGCTGCAGGGTTTTTCACACTCAACAGTTTCCCGTGTGTTTCAAGAATGGTCCACCACCCAAAGTACATCCAGCCAACTTGACAACTGTGGGAAGCATTGGAGTCAACATTGGCCAGCATCCCTGTGGAAAACCTTTGACACCTTGTAAACACAGCTCAATATTAGGAAGGTGTTCCTAATGTTTGGTATACTTAGTGTATATTTCACATTTCGGAAAGCCCTAGCTCCCTCCTTAAAAATACCTCCTGTCCATTCTCTTTTGAGCCTCAGATTATGGAGAGGGATTTACCAGGATTTTGATGGAGGAAGTTGTCCCTAAAGTTTCTAAAACGTAATATGGCCCTTCAGTATGGTGGCCCCCGTTTTTCCAGAAGAAGTGAGCCAGTGGCGGTTGGTGCTGTTTAAGATGGAGGATTATACATTTATTTATGAACATGGCCTTATTTCTATTACAGCATATTGGATGACTGTCATTCATATTCCATTCACCCAGGTCAATGTAACAATTATAGGTTTTAGGCTACAACATGATACTCGAAAATGTCTCTCTACCCATCATGAGGTTCCTAAATCTGTTTACAACGTAGGAGCACAGGTCGAGAGCATTTTGAGTTATAAATTTGACAGACAGTGACACATTCAATACCGCTTTGCACACTCTTGCCTGCATCTAACTGATCTAGGGTGTAATCATCAGTCCAACAGTTCCAAATGAGAGTTTCTATTGGACAAATTCATGTAAGTTTATCCCCATTTCGTTTGCTTCCATTTAAGAAAGGTTTTAAAAAAGAATTGGCGCAATGAATATACCCCTGATCACACGCAAACACAGTTCACTTTCATACCAGACACATACAAACAGCTTGTTGTATATATAATTCCTTCTCTCATCTATCTATACGCTCTCCACCTTTCACATTTTCCCTTCGCATGTGGACTTCAGTGCAGAACATATCAGCTGTCTGTGACCAGGCAAAAAAAACTTTCCAAGGCAATCGTTCAAATCATGAGTGCTAACTGCTACACATAGCTTACATCGTTGTCACGTCATAGTCAACATAGACATAGCTACTAGAACTAAGGCGTTAGTAAACCCACTACAATCATGCAGAACAGTGTAGTCAGCAGGAATCAGTTTAGCAGTTACACCGGCGGGCCCCGGTAGCAATAGATTAATAAAGCCAATAGCTTGACTTGGAAGAGTTCCAGTGTTGGATAGCCATAGCCAGATAGCTAACATAGCATCCCTCTCTGTTAGAGTAGGCTATACTAGCTAGCTGCATTTGACACTAGCTAAGTAAGTGAAAGTGAAAAATATATATACTACGAAATATAGCTAGCTCTCACTCCTCTCTCTTGCTTCTCCTTAATTTTGGAAAAAATTAATTTGTTCAAAACTGTTCAACTATTGTTTTTCTCTCTCTTTGATATTGTCTTTCTCTCTCTTTGAGTCATCTACCACATTGTATGCACTGCAGTGCTAGCTAGCTGTAGCTTATGCTTTTAGTACTAGATGTGTTCTCTGATCCTTTGATTGGGTTGACAACATGTCAGTTCATGCTGCAAGATCTCTGATTTAAAAAAATAAATGTACTTTTTACCTTTATTTTACTAGGCAAGTCAGTTGCCTTGCTCAGGGGCAGAACAACATTTTTACCTTGTCAGCTCGGGGATTTGATCTTGCAATCTTTCAGTTACTAGTCCAACGCTCTAACCACTAGGCTACTTGCCGCCCCCGATAGGTTGGAGGACGTCCTCCGGAAGGTGTCATAATCACTGTGTAAGTCTATTTTAGGGGGTGAGAACCATGAACCTCCTAGGTTTTGTGTTGAAGTAAATGTACCCAGAAGAGGACAGAAGCTAGCTGTCCTCTGGCTACACCATTGTGCTACCCTACAGAGTGCTGCTGAGGCTACTGTACACCTTAATTGCAAAACAGTGTGTTTAAATCAATTATTTGGTGATGTGAATATATTTAGTATAGTTGTATCGAAAAAGGATAACTTATCATGACACTAGGTGAAACCCAAAAGCAGAGTCCAGGATCAAAATCAGAACCCAGGATGTACAGAGTGGCAGGCAGGCTCGAGGTCAGGGCAGATGGAATGGTGAGGCAGGCGGGTACAGAGTCCAGAACAGGCAAGGGTCAAAACTGGGAGGACTAGAAGAAGGAGAAAAGGCAAAGCAGGAAAACAGGAAAAAACGCTGGTAGGCTTGGAAGACAAGACGAACTGGCACAGAGAGACAGGAATCACAGGGATAAATACACTGGGGAAAACAAGCGACACCTGGAGGGGTGGAGACAATAACGAGGACAGGTGAAACAGATCAGGGTGTGACATAACTTTTTCAATGTTTCACAATTTTTATTTTTATGAAATTCACTAAGTAGGATGGTCCTCCCCTTCCTCTTCTGAGGAGCCTCCACCGAGCTAAACAGCAGTCTACTGCAGTCTTGATGGTACCTCCATCTGTCAGAGAGAAAACACCAATGGTCCATTATTTAAAAAATATGTCACTGTGTCACTCACAACCATACTCCTACCATTCTTCATCAAGTGAAACACAATGTGGCCCTTAAGTTGGTGGTGAGTGGAATTCATTTTCTGTCTCTGGTCTTTACAAGGCTTTGTGGGAGGCTTCATGTGGGGATCAGAGCACACGAGCATACAAATGGAAGGTCTGTCAAACCCCTTGTTTGTGGCAGACGTTGGATTTGCACCACCAGAAGTTGTTTTAAAGAGTCTTTTATGGCAAGACGTCTGAAATAAACTGAGCCACTGTGATGTCATCGTTACTGAAGTAGGTTATGAGCTCCGAAGCCACCTCCTTTTAATAATTTATGCCCATTTCATACAATCATTCAACTGTTGAGGGGGGAAAATCTCATGAAATATTTGGGGTGTTTGGCCTCACTTAGACTGATTTAAGGCATCTAGGTGCCCATGGCACTGGCATATGAAACAGGCCCGTCTGTTTTCTGGCTCTCACTCTATACAGGGTCCGGTCTGAGGATATTATGAGTCATATTTGCTTTCCAGGAAAACTGTTTTCAGTTGGTCACTTACAGCACAGCTCTTGCTAATGACTTGGTTGCACACTTGCTGATTTTGGACCGTTTACAAATCATTTACAAATCAGTATATTTACATTGAAAGCATTGTAGCCAACAAAATGTATACAGTATATGATTATATTGGTTGAATTTCCCAAGATGGTGTGTAAAACCAATTAGGTAATTCATTCAAAGTTATAAATAACACGTTCACACTCAATAACTAATCTAAAATAACTTACACTTTTTACATTATTTATTTTAGTCATAACAAGGGATCATGAACAAACATTCAGGCTCAATAGTTTTTCTCAATGTGGAGGCCAGAAATTAAATATGATGTTTTATGTTCAAGAGAGGTAATAAGAGTAAATTCAAAACATTAGGTATGCGTAGAGACAACTCAAATATAACCTTGTGGGCCATATTAATTTAAGCAAGTGCATGAGTGTAAACACATTAATATATTATTACAACAGCTGTGCAAGGGAACATTTTGAAATGGATACCAAATATGAACTGAAGAGTTTTTCGGTGCCCCTTGACAGATATTTTAGCCATATTCTTTCCCTGGCCCTTCCATTTATCTTAATCTCTTTTATGAGGTTTTCTTCTCTGAAAATGTAAAGTGTGCCTTTACTGGATAGATGAGCCAACCTCACAGGAGAAATGTGTCGAAATCAATCTTGTTATTAATTCATCTTAATGTTTTCACCAATGACCACAGATGGAACCGCTTTTGGATGATCTGGAACTTCCATTATCAAATTGATGAAGACTGTACTGACGTGTGCGTGTGTGTGTGTGCGTGTGTGTGTGTGTGTGTGTGCGCGTGCGTGCGTGTGTGGGTGGGTGGGCTGGCGGGTGGTGTATGTGTGTGTGAGTGAGTGGGTGTGTCAGTGCGTTGGATTATTCTTCACAGATTTCAGAAGATATCAATTATTCATGATGAAAGCATTTTTCTGCATATATGATTGATGTGCTACTGATCTGAATTCTTTAGCATTTCAACATTAGCATTTCATAAGAATGATTTTGAAAATAATGCCATTCTCAGTTTTCAGAATGGCAGGTCCTTTTGAACAGCACTTGGCAGTTCATTTTGAACAGCACTTGGCTTCACACAAATGTCTATGCTCAAGTCATACAGTATGTTTGGAATGATGGTTTAAGGCCTTTCGTGAAACATAACACAAACTTAGTCTTAGCATTCCTAGAAATTGTTCTGTTTTTAACATCTTCCACACATTACTCCAGATTAGGAGATATTGAGAAACCAGACATGCATATTTTCCCCAGAACCTGCCAACATTGCCATAAGGTGTATTTATAGAGAATATAATAATACCTTAATTCCACTCAAGGAATGTGGGTCATATTATCTCTATGTCTCTGGAGCCTAATGATTTCTATGGACCGTTTGGGTTTAAAACCTCCAACTCCATTCATAGTCAATTTATTAAAAACAATAGTCTTTGAGTCATTTCACGATTCCACAATATCCACAAATCGGCTTCTTCCTTACTGAAATGTCCTACAACTCTTCACACTAAGTGCTCAACAATGTTTCGATAAAATCAACAGCATTGAGGCCAGATGTAAAAATACAAATAAAAAAAAGTCAGAAAGCACGTCTTTATTTCAACAATGATTGCTAAAGACAACTTCTGCCCGAACCAAAACATGGCAGCATAAGCCTTTGTCATTGAGTGTGTGGTTTCCTTTACCAGTGGGCTGCTGCTATGGAGGGCAGCCAGGTCTGTAGTGTGGGTGTGTATGTGCGTGTGCGTGTATGCGTGTTTGTGTGTGTGTGCATGTGTTTGTGTGTGTGTGCCTGCACGTAGGCCAGGAGTTGACAACCTAACATACATGGGTCGTTCCACCAATTCGGTGCCTTTTGAGAAATGTAACTTGATCAGAAAATCGCTTGATATGACTGAAGTGTAAAAATTCTGTAATAAAGACCATACTGTATATCTTCATTAAAAAAAGTAAGTGCCTATTATGTGCCAAATTAAGGTGTTGAAAATTTGATCTTAAATCAGCCATAACTCCTCTTGTGACTGGAAGAATGGAAGCTTGTTGTGTGCAACAGGGAGGGGCAATTAAATGGAATGCAAGCCTACATTCATTATTATTATCTATGGGTAACAGGATTGACGTGTTATGCATGACCCAAATAGTTTTCCACCACAAAACACCAGAAAATGCTCAAAAATAGTATAACCAGCTCACCTGCTTTTACACTGTGATTTGACTATTAGATGTTTCTTTTGAAAAAATATATTTTAAAAGGAATAGTTTCACCATATCAAAATGAGAGGTCACAAGAGGTTGAACTTCAAATGAGGGACAGATGTAGCTGAATCAGTAATCGCATGAAATAAATAATAATCTTCAGAAATGACCCCTTGACTTTTCCCACATTTTTCCACATTACCGCCTTATTCTAAAATGTATTAAATTAAATGTTTTGCTCATCAATTGACCCACAATACGCCATAATGACAAAGTGACAAAAGGTTTTTAGTATTTTTTGCAGAACCTATTAAACAGAAAAAACAGAAATACCTTATTTACATAAGTATTCAGAACCTTTGCTATGAGACTCGAAATTGAGCTCATGTGCATCCTGTTTCCTGAGATGTTTCTGCAACTTGATTGGGGTCCACATGTGGTAAATTCAATTGACTGGACAAGACTTGGAAAGACACACAACTGTCTATATAAAGTCAAACAGTTGACAGTTCATGTCAGAGCAAAAACCAAGCCATGAGGTCGAATGAATTGTCTGTAGAGCTCCGAGACAGGATTGTGTTGAGGCACAGATCTGGGGAAGGGTACCAAAACATTTCTGCAGCATTGAAGGTCCCCAAGAACACAGTGGCCTCCATAATCTATAAATGGAAGTTTGGAACCACCAACAATCTTCCTAGAGCTAGCCTCCCAGCAAAATTGAGCAGAGGGGCATTGGTCAGGGAGGTGAGCAAGAACCTGATGGTCACTCTGACAGAGCTCCAGAGTTCCGCTGTGGAGATGGGAGAACCTTCTAGAAGGACAACCATCTCTGCAGCACCAATAAGGCCTTTATGGTAGAGTGGCCAGACAGAAGCCACTCCTCAGTAAAAGGCACATGACAGCCCACTTGGAGATTGCCAAAAGACACCTAAAGGACTCTCAGACCATGAGAAACCAGATTGTCAGGTTTGATGAAACCAAGATTGAACTCTTTGGCCTGAATGCCAGGTGTCACATCGGAAGGAAACCTTGCACCATCCCTAAGGTGAAGCATGGTGGTAGCAGCATCATAATGTGAGGAATGTTTTTCAGTGGCAGGGACTGGGAGACTAGTCAGGATCGAGGGAAAGATAAATGGAGCAAAGTACAGAGAGATCCTTGATGAAAACGTAGTCCAGAGTGGTCAGGACCCCAGACTGAGGCAAAGGTTCATCTTCCAATAGGCCAACGACCCTAAGCACACAGCCAAGACGATGCAGGGGTGGCTTTGGGACAAGTCTCTGAATGTCTTTGAGTGGCCCAGCCAGAGACCAGAAAATAGCTGGGCAGCGACGCTCCCCATCCACCCTAACAGAGCTTGAGAGGAAAATGGGAAAAACTCACCAAATACAGGTGTGCCAAGCTTTGTGCATCATACCCAAGAAGACTCAAGGCTGTAATTTCTGCAAAAGGTGCTTCAACAAAGTACCGAGTGAAGAGTCTGAATACGTATGTAAATGTGATGTTTCGGTTATTTATTTTTAATAAATTTGCCAACATTTCTAAACTGTTTTTGCTTTGTCGTTATGGGGTATTGTGTGTAGATTGATAAAATATAAATAAAAAGTAGTCTATTTTAGAATAAGGCTCTAACGTAACAAAATGTGGAAAAAGTCAAGGGGTCTGAATACTTTCCGAATGCACTGTATCATCGGACTCATTATGCATGAATTCACTTTTTAAATAGAGACCGTTCTGAATGGACCCGGTCGGATCCAAGTGGAGGAAATGGCAGAAAAAGTCATTTTTAAGCTACTTTATTAACCAGAGATGATAAAGCTCGAGAGGAGGACGAGCAAGGTCTAGGTGCCACTCTAGCAGGTGTGGGAGGGCCCGTAATGTGAGCGAGTGAAAAGGGAGCAGCGAGGAGGGAGGGTGATACAACAAACAGCAACCAACCAAGCCATCTTGCGCTACAGTGGACTATTAGCTGCCATAGCTAGGGTATTTATCATCGAATATGATTATCTAGTACCTGTCTTAACTGCGTCAAACTGGGAGAAGCTAGTCAAGCTAGCTAACATAAGCAAGACTAATTGAGGCCGCAGTGCATGCACTTTCTCATCCTACAGTTACAACAAGCAACTCTACTGCAGCAGTCACGTACGGATGTGCACGGGCCCTTCCTGACAAGCCAGTTAACATTTCACAGACTCGAAAATGCAGCATGTAAAACGCAGCTTCATATGATGCAAAATGCAACATACGGGGATGACTTCTGTATTTTGAAAGTTACATATAACTTGAGTGCTGACAAGCAAAACATGGGACTATGTTAACAATGGACAAATTAAACAAATAACAAAAGATCATTTTTGCGTGGAGTTTTCCTTTACTCAAGTCTTTAAAATCAGATTGATTGAACTCCATGTGGTCTATAATGTAGGGTACTTCATAAATTAATATATACAGTGGGTAGAACAAGTATTTGATACACTGACGATTTTGCAGGTTTTCCTACTTCCAACGCATGTAGAGGTCTGTAATTTGTATCATAGGTACACTTCAACTGTGAGAGACGGAATCTAAAACAAAAATCCAGAAAATCACATTGTATGATTTTTAATAATTAATTTGCAACTTATTGCATGACATAAGTATTTGATCACCTACCAACCATTAAGAATTCCACTTATTACCTGTATTAACTGCACCTGTTTGAACTTGTTACCTGTATAAAAGACACCTGTCCACACACTCAATCAAACAGACTCCAACCTCTCCACAATGGCCAAGACCAGTAAGAACATCAGGGATAAAATTGTAGACCTGCACAGGGTTAGGATGGGCGACAGGACAAAAGGCAAGCAGCTTGGTGAGAAGGCAACAACTGTTGGCGCAATTATTAGAAAATGGAAGAAGTTCAAGATGACTGTCAATCACCCTCGGTCTGGGGCTCCATGCAAGATCTCACCTCGTGGGGCATCAGTGATCATCAGGAAGGTGAGGGATCAGCCCAGAACTACACGGCAGGACCTGGTCAATGATCTGAAGAGAACTGGGACCACAGTTTCAAAGAAAACCATTAGTAACACACTCCGCCGTCATGGATTAAAATCCTGCAGGGCACTCAAGGTCCCCCTGCTCAAGCCAGCGCATGTCCAGGCCCGTCTGAAGTTTGTCAATGACCATCTGGATGATCCAGAGGAGGAATGGGAGAAGGTCATGTGGTCTAATGAGACAAAAATAGAGCTCTTTGGTCTAAGCTCCACTCGCCGTGTTTGGAGGAAGAAGAAGGATGAGTACAACCCCAAGAACACCATCCCAACCGCATTTCTGGGATGCTTTTCTGTAAAGGGGACAGGACGCCTGCACTGTATTGAGGGGAGGATGGATGGGGCCATGTATCACGAGATCTTGGCCAACAACCCCCTTCCCTCAGTAAGAGCATTGAAGATAGTAGGAAAACCTATAAAATCGGCAGTGTATCAAATACTTGTTCTCCCCACTGTATACACTACCGTTCAAAAGTTTAGGGTCACTTAGAAATGTCCTTGTCTTTGAAAGGCAGAGGTCCTCTGTCCAGTGTCTGTGTTCCTTTGCCCATCTTAATATTTTGTTTTTATTGGCCAGTCTGATATATGGCTTTTTCTTTGCAACTTTCCCTCGAAGGCCAGCAACATCCCGGAGTCGCCTCTTCACCGTTGACTTTGAGACTGGTGTTATGCGGGTACTATTTAATGAAACTGCCAGTTGAGGACTTGTGAGGCATCTGTTTCTCAAACTAGACACTCTAATGGACTTGTCCTCTTGCTCAGTTGTGCACCGGGGCCTCACACTCCTATTTCTATTCTGGTTAGGGCCAGTTTGTGCTGTTCTGTGCTGTTCTGTGAAAGGAGTAGTACACAGTATGAGATCTTCAGTTTCTTGGCAATTCCTCACAATTTCTCCTTCATTTCTCAGAACAAGAACAGGCTGACGAGTTTCAGAAGAAAGGTCTTTGTTTCTAGCCATTTTGAGCCTGTAATCGAACCCATAAATGCTGATGCAACAGATACTCAACTTAAAATTATAAACTTGGATTAGCTAACACAACGTGCCATTGGAACACAGGAGTGATGGGTGCTGATAATGGGCCTCTATACACCTATGTAGATATTCCATTAAAAGTCGGCCGTTCATAACTACAATAGTCATTTACAACATTAACATTGTCCTCACTGTATTTATGATCAATTTGATGTTATTTTAATGGACAAAAAAAATTGATTTCAAAAACAAGGACATTTCTAAGTGACCCCAAACTTTTGAACGGTAGTGTATATTCAATATTGGTGCACAATTTTTACTTAAAATATGAAAGGGAAGCAAAAGGCACTCATTTCGTGGAACTACCCAACTACGTCCATTGCAGTTTCACCTCAGCGATTAACATTTTACATCTACAGCATTCTAGAATTTGATAGGACAGCTTATTCTTACAAAAGGTCATGCTCAAATAATACAGTACGTTACACACATATTACATCTAGACATTATACATCTAGAACTTTCCAGAATTTGGGAGGTTGTCCTAACAACTCTAATAGCAATGTAATGACCTTAGTTAAAATTAAAAAGCAGAAACACTGTAGTGTTCTGAATGTATCAGATAGATTTCGGTCTTCAGGGATGTAACAGGACCAGCTGAAGGTGTAACTAGTCCGGGGTCATATCAGAAACAAGAAGCAGAACGTGAAAAGGTCCAAACCAATTACAGTTGAAGTCGGAAGTTTACATGCACATTAGACAAATACGTTTAACTCAGGTTTTCACAATTCCTGACATTTAACCCTAGTAAAAATTCCTATTAAAGTTAAGAACAAATTCTTATTTTCAATGATGGCCTAGGAACAGTGGGTTAACTGCCGTGTTCAGGGACAGAAAGACATATTTTTTGTTATCTTGCCATCTCGGGGATTTGATCTTGCAACCATTCAGTTACTAGTCCAATGCTCTAACCACAAGGGTACCTGCCACCCAAATTTTTGGAAAAATTACTTGTGTCACGCACAAAGTAGATGTCCTAACCGACTTGCCAAAACTATAGTTTGTTAACAAGAAATTTGTGGAGTGGTTGAAAAACGACTTTTAATGACTTAAGTGTATGTGAACTTCCGACTTCAACTGTATACGCTATATATACAAAAGTATGTGGATGACCCTTGAAGTTAGTGTTTTGGCTATTTCAGCCACATCCATTGCTGACTGGTGTATAAAATAGAGCACATAGCCAAGCAATCTCCATAGACAAACATAGGCAGTAGAATGGCCTTACTGAAGAGCTCAGTGACTTTCAATATGGCACCGTCATAGGATGCCACCTTTCCAACACGTCAGTTCATCAAATTTCTAGCCTGCTGAAGCTGCCCGTTCAAATCTACGTGCTGTTATTAGGAAGTGGAAACATCTAGGAGCAACAATGGCTCAGCCGCAAAGTGGTAGTCCACACAAGCTCACTTAACGTGACCGCCGAGTGCTGAAGCGCATAAAAATTATCTTTCCTCGGAAGCAACACTCACTACTACGTTCCAAACTGCCTCTGGAAGCGACGTCAGCACAAGAACTGCTCGTCGGGAGCTTCATGAAATAGGTTTTCATGGCCAAGCAGCTACACACAAGGTTAAGATCACCATGCACAACACCAAGCGTCGGCTGGAGTGGTGTAAAGCCCGCCGCCATTGGACTCTGGAAAAGTGGAAATGCGTTCTCTGGATTCACCATCTGGCAGTGAATCACGCTTCACCACGTGCTCGAATGCATAGTCCCAACTGTAAAGTTTGGTGGAGGAGGAATAATGGTCTCTGTGTTTTCAATGGTTCAGGCTAGGCCTCTTAGCAGGAAATTCAGCAAAATGAAATGTGGATTATAATTAATGGATATTTTTGGCTGGTACATTTTTCAATAAGTGGAAATTTCTCAGCAACAAAAGAGTAATCGAATTAAGATCCTACATCTGTAGCATGTTCATTGTGTTTATACGTGTGTTTGTGCGTGCTTGTGTGTGGCATGTGTTTGTGTATGAGGTATGTGTGTATGTACATGTGCATATGTGAGTGTGTGTACGGTGGTTCCTGCCTGGCACCGGACCCCCGAGTTGTTAACCCCCCACTGCCACCAGCCTGATATGGACTAGCGCTCGCACACTCCTGTTCCCATAAATTAGTCATTAAGTAAAGCTTCAGGTCAAAGTCTGCTTTTAAAAGATTAGGGTTCTGGTGAATTTAACAAGGTGTGACATACATGAAAGCTTTTTTTCTGTCATTTTGATGAAGGACTATGGAAAAACAAGTCCTTCTAGACATCACTGGATAGAAGAGGTACTTACAGTTGAAGTCGGAAGTTTACATACACTTAGGTTGGAGTCATTAAAACTCATTTTTCAACCACTCCACAAATTTCTTGTTAACAAACTATAGTTTGGGCATCTCGGTTAGGACATCTACTTTTTGCATGACATAAGTAATTTTTCTAACAATTGTTGTACAGACAGATTATTTCACATATATTTCACTCTCACAATTTCAGTAGGTCAGAAGTTTACAAGTACACTAAATTGACTGTGCCTTTAAACAGCTTGGAAACAGATACAAAAGTATCTATATCCATAGTAAAACAAGTCCTATATCGACATAACTTGAAAGGCCGGCTCAGCAAGGAAGAAACCACTGCTCCAATACCTCCATAAAAAAAGCCAGACTACGGTTTGTAACTGCACGTGAGGAAAAAGATCGTACTTTTTGGAGAACAGTCTTCTGGTCTGATGAAACAAACATAGAACTGTTTGGCCATAATGACCATCGTTATGTTTGGAGGGAAAAGGGGGATGCTCGCAAGCCGAGGAACACCATCCCAACCGTGAAGCACTGGGGTAGCAGCATCATTGTGGGGGTGCTTTGCTGCAGGTGGGACTGGTGCACTTCACAAAATAGATGGCAAAATATGGCTTAAGGACAACAAAGTCAAGGTATTGGAGTGGCCATCACAAAGCCCTGACCTCAATCCTAGTTACACCAGCTCTGTCAGGAGGAATGGGTCAAAATTCACCGAACTTATTGTGGGAAGCTTGTGGAAGTTAAACAATTTAAAGGCAATGCTACCAAATACTAATTGAGTGTATGTAAACTTCTGACCCACTGGGAATGTGATGAAAGAAATAAAAGCTGAAATAAATCATTCTCTCTACTATTATTCTGACATTTCACATTCTTAAAATAAAGTGGCGATCCTAACTGACCTAAAACAGGTAATTTTTACTCTGATTAAATGTCAAGAATTGTGAAAATCTGAGTTTAAATGTATTTGGGTATGGTGTATGTAAACTTCATCAGTATGTGCTGAGCAATATGTACATTTTGAATGAAGGACATGTTCATGAACCACGTACATGAGGCTTTTATAAGAAATTACAATGTCATAATGTATGCTACAGACACTTATTGGGAACTGAAAAGGATTTAAAGTGACTAATCTTAATTGCAAAGCAAAAAATTAAAACCTTCAACAAACACAGGCTTATGAAATGTGAGAAGCTGCAGATGATGTTGGGTATGCCATCTTTTCAGCACGTTTCATCCAGATCATAATAATCCTGTGAAGTGTTCAATTTCAGCTTAAAATTTGCTGTAACTTAGGTGCCTCCCGAGTGGCGTAGTGCCATTAGAGATTCTTGTTTGAGTCCAGGCTCTGTTGCAGCTGGCTTTGACCGGGAGACCCATGGGTCGGCGCACAATTGGCCCAGCGTTGTCCGGGTTAGGGGAGGGTTTGGGCGGCAGGGATGTTCTTGTCCCATAATGCACTAGAGACACCTGTGGCTGGCCTGGCGCAGTTTATGCTGACACGGTCGCCAAGTGTATGGTATTTCCTCAGACACATTGGTGCGGTTGGCTTCCGGGTTAAGATGGCATTATGTCAAGAAGCAGTGTGGCTTGGCTGGGTTGTGTTTTGGAGGATGCCCAGCTCTTGACCTTCATGTCTCCTGAATCCGCTCGGGAGATGCAGCAATGGGACGAGACAGTACTAACTACTAATTGGATACCACAAAATTGGGGAGAAAACGGGGTATAATAAAAAAAATGATTTGCTGTAACTTTGGTTTTGAATGACACTCAGACGAATCCAACCAAATATAGTTATACCATATACATAGTTGTACCACATACATCCACCTAGATCAAATGCATATGATCCCAGGACATTTAGTTGATATAATTCCTTTAGTTTCTTTAAAAAAAGAAGGGAGTACACTTGGAAAAAAAGTGTTCCAAAATGGTTATTTGCGGAGTGATAGGGTTCTACCAAGACCTATTAACATTATACGAACCGCTTTTGGAAGATAATGGTCCTTTGATGATTATTTGGTAGGCACGAAGGATTCTTTGGATGGCAAGAAATGTTCTACATAGAACCATATATTATACTTCCCAACATGCTCTATTGTAGGGTGATTTCAAAATAGTTTATTTGAATAATTGTGTTTGCATGTACATTGATTGATTGACACATTTTATGCTACACAAAGATAAATAGCATACATTTTTCTCAACTAAACCAATCTGTTCATCGTTGGATTTATTGCACCTGTTACTGAGATGGTTGTTCCAGTTCAGAGGATTGAGGTAGTCTCAGCATTCCATCCTCCCTACCCTGACAGTCATTCTGAATGCAGGATGATAAAACCTGTAACTTGTTGGATATCCTAACTCTGGCTGGATCCCAATAGGAATTAAACATCACTTTGCAATCCCGCATGATGTCACTTGCAGGCCTGATGTGCCCTGTAAAGCAGGAGTTTCCTAACATCACTGTGTTAGAGTATAACTAGGCACTCAAAGAAAGGCCTTATGATATATGTAATGTATTGTCATAAATAATAACATTTTAAAGGCTGATAAAGCTGGTGGAACCATTCATAGAGGGTTGTAGGAATAACTCTCCAAAGATAAAAGTGTTTTCGGTAAAACCCTTAATAGAGGGTTCTAGGTAGAACCATATACAGGGGGTTCTATGAAGAACCCTACATAAGGGGTTCTACTTAGCCCCCCCAAAAAATTCCCTGTGGGGACAAACCAAAGAACTCGGTTCTACTATGGTTCCACTTAGCACCTTTTTTGTAAGAGTCTAAACTACAATGGAGGCCAAATTATTTCTGTGCATGGTTAATAGTTCTTGAGCGATGTTGATCCCTTTGAGCTGCAAGCTGGCACATCATCTCTTCCTATGGTTGTCATTAACCTTAGTCAAAGGGTGGAGGAGGGATATCTTCCTCTCATAAAACAACTTGGCCTTAACCAGTGAATCCATGGGGGATCAAATCGGACATGCATTCACATTTAGCTCAGATAATCTAAATAGCCTTTTTGTGGACTTTGGAGACCCAGCTCAAAGACTTCATGACCACTCAATGAACAGCAGACTGTTCCCATGTCCATGGAGGTAGGAAGGGGAAATTGTTGGAGGAGGGCTCTCCAGAGCATTCAATATTCCATGGCAGTATAAACATACCAACAATGTCTTTCACGCATGCTCTTTAACCTGTTGGTGCTATATCCAGGGCTCTAAAATGTGACAATTTTGGTCGCATATGCTCTTAAATATTTTGCTGTGTGACAACTTGGAATTTTTATTTGGGAGCACCAGCGCGTCTGTTGAAAAAATCTGCAGATTAATAATTGTTGTATAGGCTAAGCTGTACAGCTGTTTCCCAGTCCGTTAGAGAAAAAAGTGAGCGTTGATTCATGACCGTGGTGGTTGTACATTACTACAGAAAAAACCCAGCTTGTCTCTGAACTGTTAAAAAGTTGTGACCCATATTACCAGTGCAACGTTGCAGCTGGATGCATCTCCATTCTTAAAGAGACAGTGTACAATTTAATGTATTGCATCGCAATAGGAAACAGTGCTTTTTCCAAAAAAGAAACCTATTATCAATCAATTAAACAATCGTATTTTATCCTGCTCTTTTATGGTGCTTTTATGTGGTGGTCCTAACTATGTGGTGGTCCTAGCACCTGTACTACCAACAACTTCACAATGCTTGGGTACCATTCCACTGAGCTGCCTGATTACCATGGCAACTTTGGATATTACAAATGGAAACCTGCATTATTAAGGAATACACTCTCAGAGCCCTCCCCAAAACCTGAGTGCTGAAAAGATTGCCGTTCAGAAGACACAAGGCATGCAGAATGTTTGTTCTCGGCCTACAGTGCTCCAGTTTTAGGTCTGAGCCAAGCTATCATTGCCGACTTCATGGAATTTGGGAGAGCCAGCAAAGAGGCGAAGCAATTTTTTAAAGGAGTTAGGGGACATGTAAGTGAGGGAGCGAGTGGAGACACAGGGCTTTGGGAGAGGCCTTTGAGTGCCAGTGTCGGTTTCTGCCATGCACAGTCTGTGGGGGAGTGAAATTCAGACTCATGCAGATGTAATATAAAAACAGCTGTGGGAGATATTCATTTTTCCATGGAGGACAAAATATAGGAGTTTGTGTATGAGGGAGATGGAGGTATGTGGTACATTGCAAGTTAAAGAATTCACCTTAAGCATCGAGTAAGCGGTGTAATTGAGCTCTTCCTTACATAGATAATTAACCTTAAAATAACACTGCAGATAAAATGAGAAGGGTTCGAATGTGACTCATTTCAGGAAACTAGACGTATGTCCTGCTTCACTACTTCACATGAGAGCCATTTGAATGTAAACTTTTCTGGCAGAAATGCCTTCTGGGATATGTGAACTTTCATGTGCCTTAATAACAAATGTGTATTCCATCTGTAAATACGAATAACATTGTTAAATTATGAGCCTAGTTGGTTTAGCCACAGAAAAAGTCAGCAACCTTCCCGCTAGCCATGATTGGCTGAGACAATGAGTGGGCTGGACATGCCGAGAGGTGAGTTCGGATTGGTCTGCCGATGTAGCGTGCTTCTGTCGATTTGAGCTGGTCAGTATGTGTAGGTAATCCTTTCTAACACAGCGTTTTTTTAAAGATATCACGGAGTAGATCTCCATAATTGTTGCTCTTTACTTTCTGAAGGACCAAGGTTTGAAATCAATGGAATTAGAGTATGATAGCTAAGGAGATGGAGAAAACACCTGTCTCCAGATTACATCTTCAAACTAAGGGCAACCATGGCATCCGTGAAAGAGAGGGAGAAGCGTCTATCCATGTATATGGGTAAGATAGTCTTGTTCGCTACATTTTCAGATATTACATCTCTAATTTTGTCAGAAAGTTGTTTTCATTTCAAGTTAAAGTGTACTGTTAACTAGCTAGCTAACGTTACCTGGCCGGCTCGCTAGTTAATGTTATGTGTATGATCTTAGTAGTAATGTTATTTGTATCTCAGAGCCATTTGCTTTGCTAGTTATAGCCTGGTTAGTTAGCTACCTGCAGATTCATGCAGAGTAGTAAAGTCATGAGTTGGGGTTATTGTTCATTGTTTAGCTAGCTAGCTACATGTCTTAACAAAAGACCCCACTATGCAAGTAACCATTTCAATAGAATGTTCATGATGTCACTGCGACAAATGCTGATAGATGTAGCTGGTAAATTCGCATAATAATTTACGAATTTACGAATGCTCAACACCCGTTGAATATAGCCGATGTCAGTAAACATTGGCAAAAACACATGATTAAATTGTTGCCAGCAGCACAGTTGCATTCACCAACACTCTGGATAAAATGAAACTAGCCTAACCATCTCTGCTAGGGTGAATAAAATTGTCAGAGTGAGCTGTTCCCTCATGTCTGGAAGTAGCTAGCTAGCTAGACAATGTTAGCCAGTTAGCTTGGGTGCTTGACTGCTGTTATTAGGTCAGAACGCTCGGATCAACCCTACTCTACGGCTAGAGTGTCCAGTGTGCGCTCTGAATTTACAAACAGACAATCTGACAGCACTCTGAGTTTACGAACGCCCAGAGTACACTCTGGCACACCAGATGAAATTTATGAACACACCCGTAGTATAACCCTGCCTTCAGTCTTGAAATCTTTGGTTGTTTAGTACATGGCCTCACATGTGAATCCTTAAAGAGATGGGTGGGCCTAAAGCGATGCTGAATGGGTGTAGACAAAGAAGAGCTCTCCATTAGGTGTACCAAAACATTCCAAGGCCATTTTCTCAACTTTCATAGCAGAATTACTTTCCCATTGTTCCTCAACTGTAGTTAACGATATACCATTTTCTAGCTCTGAGTCTCTACTCTGAGTCTCCCGAGTGGCGCAGCTGTCTAAGGCACTGCATCTCAGTGCAAGAGGTGTCACTGAAGTCCCTGGTTTGAATCCAGGCTACATCACATCCGATCGTGATTGGTGGCACACAATTGGCCCAGCATTGCCGGGGTAGGCCGTCATTGTAAATAAGAATTCGTTCTTAATTGGCTGCCTAGCTAAATGTAAAAAATTATTCAATACGGAAAAAAACATCTTGCTACATAAGACTGAATCGAGCCAGTCGGACACAAATGGTGAGCACTTATATAGTTCTTAATTAACATTGGTTGACCTTGATGACATATATATGGGGGCGGGGCAATGCAAAGAGACAAATACACATGCAAGCATACATGTACACGTACACACATGCACAGACATCAACTCACAAATAAAAATCCAGCAAAGGTTATTTCTGTTTTATGATGGTTGTTATAGACAGGGAAATTCCATGGGTATATTAAACCATTGATTGTTGAAAGTAGAGGACACCACTGGCGTCATCCCTCAACCCATCTTTTGATTTGCAGCGCACCATAAATACATGTTTTTAGATGAGCAATGCCTCGGGCGTCACTGTAACTGGTGAGGCACCACAGAGGCCTGGAAATGACGCTGGTGGGGATGTGCTGCACTACTGCACTGGTTAGTGTGTGAGTGCTGGTTAGGCTGTGGTTCCGACCACAGTGGGAGGAGCTATAGGAGAGGTCTGGGTGTGTGGTGTTTGGCTGAGTCAGGCTTTGGGGCCGAGGTGCGGAGAGTGTGATGGGGTTCAGGCCCAGCAGGCCCCAGGTGCATCTTATTAAGGATCCATCTGGACACCATAACCCAGTACCCCGGCCCAGCAGGGGCGGGCAGCCCAGCCCAAACACACAGTGGCCCCTAAATTAGCTTTACGACGTAATATCACGGCCCCCTCTCGTGGCCATGACACCAATTAAGCATCAAAGAATTCCCTTCCTGTTCTCTTTCCTGGTCAGACCTGGGCCACCTTAGAAATGTTAATATCAAACAGTCGTCTTCAGTTGAAGCATGTTTGGGAGGGACATGTGATACTGAAGTGCTAAGTAGTGATATTTTATGGAGCTGTTTACCAGGTCCTTACAGTTTGTGCCATCTTTGGGTCAACATAGATGTGTTTTCATTTGGAGTGAAAATCTTCTTCCTGCTGTCTGTTGTCTGGTTAACATTCTGAATAAGATGCATGAACCAATCAAATCTCAAGCCTGTTGGCAAATAGGGGGATTCCGGGTCGTGCTTTCAGAAGTGCATTTGATTTTCACAGCACCGTGTCCCACAAGGAGGAAGTTGACACATTTAGAAGTTGTTACTTCGTAAGGGGCGCTGGGTGACTTCTCATTCATGTTTGCCATAAACATAACCGAGCTGGTCATGCCACCTGACTGCCAGTTTATATACCCTTTTTACTTCACATAAACAAGAAGAGAGTGCCAGTAGAAAATAATGGGAATACATATATTTTTATTAATTGAATAGCTTTTATTTATCAGTATCAAACACAAAAGTCGGGCCATGCCAGTCATTGTTCTGTCCTGTGGGTGGTTTAAAGGGGTACATCCCCTAGATTCCATAGGGAAGACCATTATTCATCATCAGATGACACTCTGGCTGAGGTTGAATGGAGCTGTGGATGTCGAAATTTTCCCAGAGAGACAGAAACTATTTCTGGAAGCTATGGCGTCTAATTATAGAACCGTCATGATGTTCTTGAGAGTGGGCATATTTGAACAATATGTAAAATTCCAACAACACACAAACATGTAACTTGGGTGTCTGATGTCAATCAGTCTTTTGTTCTTGACGGGATGCACACACTCTCATACCCACAGTCTTGCAATAAGTACCATTCTATTCACACACCTTTTCCAGGTGAATGCCCTTTAGTTATTACACTAGTCTAGACAGTATGAGCACAGGAAATGCATTGCACACAACTCAAATGTGTCATCAAGCCAAGTTCTTGCTTTACCTTTTTGCATATTGATGAAGGAGTGGTAGACATCAACAAGTCTGAACTGTAGACCAACCAACAGAACACAAATATTGTAATGCTGAGGTTGTTTTCAAATGAGAAATGGAGGGACATCCACGCAACACTAAATACACCTGTCTGCCTAGACAAGGGAGTGGAAATTAATGCAATATTGTGTCGCATATAGTCTGCAGCTCAGCAGCAGTAAATAAAACCGAACAATCAAACTCATTTCTCACACTGAATTCAAAAAGTAATTGGTGTGTCTAAAGTAAGCAAATATTGAATGAGGTGCGTGCTGGTACTGGAGGACTTAATAACAACTGTGCACAATGTTGAGATGGACACAAAGCGTTAGTTGAGTGATGGAACGATCGCCACCTTGTTTATATCCGCTGTTGATGTACGCATGATTGATTTTGAATGGGATTTATCTCTTCAATCTGTGATGGGATTATCACCATGGAGTGTGATAATGGAGTGAACTGTGAACCATGGAGGGAACTGTGGCCTTATTTTCACAGTGCAAAAATTGTAATGTGTAATTAAAAGTGGTAGTGTCAAATAGGACTACATTTTTTTTTCTCCAAACCTTTAATTCGACTTCACCATGCAGACTGTCACACCCTGATCTGTTTCACCTGTCCTTGTGATTGTCTCCACTCCTCTCCAGGTGTTGCCCATCTTCCCCATTATCCCCTGTGTATTTATACGTGCTTTCTCTGTTTGTCTGTTGCCAGTTCGTCTTGTTTGTCAAGTCAACCAGCGTTTTGGTCTCAGCTCCTACTTTTCCCCAGTCTCTCTTTTTCTCACCCTCCTGGTTTTGACCCTTGCCTGTCCTGTCTCTGAGCCCACCTGCCTCATCCACTCTGCCTGCCCCTGAGCCTGCCTGCTGTCCTGTACCTTTACCCCACTTCTGGATTACCGACCTCTGCCTGACCTGACCCAGAGCCTACCTGCCGTCCTGTACCTTTGTCCCACTACACTGGATTCTCAAACCCTGTCTGCCTTGACTGGTGTTTGCCTGCCTTTGTTGCTGTAATAAACATTGTTACTTCAACACAGTCTGTATTTGGGTCTTACCTGAAATGTGATACAGACTGCAGATGATTAATGTGGGATTCTAATATAATGGTGTATACACAAAGCACAATTCCGTCTAATAACTGTCAACACCTCGGAGTGATAACAGTGCATTTTGACAATAGCACTGCTTTTTCACACTGTCAAATTTACCATATTTTGTTTTATAGCTAACCTTATGACTTCCCTATGGCCCCTGATTTAGACTGTATTCTGAATGGCCTACGATTTACACACAGCAAATTTGCTGGTGTTTATTTTTCAGTGGAACATGTCTAGTGTTGATTCAGGAGTTAAATCTGTAAGAGTGAAATTAACATTATGTTGTTTAAAATACCACCCAGTGTTGGTGTTAATAACCAGAGTTATTGTTTTATACTTATACTGGAGAGTAAAACAGTCCCATCAAAACCACGCCCAGCATTCTAATATCCCAGCATGCTCTACAGCAGGTAGATTTTTTAGGATTGTTTTTAGTATATATTTTTGCATATTATATTGATTACACTACACAAAGATAAAATAACATAATTTTTTCTAAACTAAAACAAGGCCATCCTCATGTATTCCCGGTCAGCTCAAGAGCACGTCCTCCATGTCCGACTGGTCCTCCAGTGTCTCCTGGAGAACCAACTTTTCGTGAAGGCGGAGGAATGTGAGTTTCAGTGCTGCACTACCTCCTTCTTAGGATACGTCATTGCTGCAGGAAATATTCAGATGGACCCTGACAAGGTGAGAGCAGTCTTGGATTGGCCTTAACCCACATCCAGAGTGCAGCTGCAACATTTCCTGTGGTTTGCCAATTTCTACCGTTGTTTCGTCAGGGGTTACAGCACCCTTGCCCTCAGCTAAGGAGACGGTCCAGCTCATGGTGCAGCACGTCTTCCAGATCCATGGACTTGCGGACGACTTGGTCTCCGATTGCGGTCCTCATTTCTCGTCACGGTTCTGGAAGGCATTCTACACCATGAGCTGGACCGTCTCCTTAGCTGTGGCAACTTACGAAGTGGAATAAAATGGAGGGCTTTGAAAATCCTATACGTAAGTATAAACACAATGGGACCACGCAGCCATCATACCACTCAGGAAGGAGATGTGTTCTGTCTCCTAGAGAACAGTAATCCCAGAACAACAACAAAGGACCTTATGAAGATGCTGGAGGAAACAGGAACAAAACTATCTATATCCACAGTAAAACAATTCCTATATCTACATAACATTAAAGGCTGCTCAGCAAGGAAGAAGCTACTGCTGAAAAACTGCCATAAAAAGCCAGACTACAGTTTGCAACTGCACGTTGGGACAAATATTGTACTTTTTGGAGAAATGTCCTCTGGTCTGATGAAACAAAAATAGAACTGTTTGGCCATATTGACCATCATTATGTTTGGAGGAAAAAGGGGGAGCCTTGCAAGCAGAAGAACACCATCCCAACCGTGAAGCACGGTGGTGGCAGTATCATATTGTGGGGGTGCTTTGCTGCAGGAGGGACTGGTGCACTTCACAAAATATATGGCATCATGAGGAAGGAAGATTATTTGGATATATTGAAGCAACATCTCAAGACATCAGTAAGGAAGTTAAAGCTTGGTCGCAAAGGGGTCTTCCAAATGGACAATGACCCCAAGCATACTTCCAAAGTTGTGGCAAAATGTCTTAAGGACAACAAAGTCAAGGTATTGGAGTGGCCATCACAAAGCCGAAAACTTGTGGGCAGAACTGAAAAAGCGTGTGCGAGCGAAGGATCCTACAAACCCGACTCAGTTACACCAGCTCTGTCAGGAGGAATGGGCCAAAATTCACCCAACGTATTGTGGGAAGCTTGTGGAAGGCTACCTGAAACGTTGGTGATCCTAACTGACCTAGAGAGGGAATTTTTACTTGGATTAAATGTCGGGAATTGTGAAAAACTGAGTTTAAATGTATTTGGCTAAGGTGTATGTAAACTTCCGACTTCAACTGTAAATTTGACACATTCCGGGTTAAATGTACACCATTGCTTTTGCTGTACACCCTCACTTCAAGCGGCCTCCACAGAAATAATATATTAGCTGAAGTAGACATGCCTAGTTGTGTGCTGCTGTCAAACAGCTTTATAGCGTCTACTCAGAAATGAGAACCACATAAACTAAGCACACCAACCCTAGCAGTTTAAACCACAATGTGTTTTTCAATTCAAGCCAACAAAAGCGTATTTAATTATACTGAATGTTTGGATGAAGTGAAGTTTTGAGTCATAAAGTAAAAGTTATGCCATGGTATTTTAGGGTGACTAATAATTAGCTTGCACTTGCGAAGTAAATCAAATCCTGAACCCAACACGAGCGATTTGTTTAACAAAAGCCTAACATGATCAAACTGTCGTAGGTATTCCCTTTCCATTACAACCATAACAATAAACTGACCAAAAATAAACAACCAAATACCACTTTTTTGCACCATGTAAACAACAATGTCATGTGGTGAAACATCAGCTGTAGAATATAGTGCAAAGTAGTTCACATTGAGATAGCCCAGCATATTGTAGTAATCCACAAGGCAGTGCAGCTGCATCTACAAAGAGAGCAACCTTTCCACTTAACCTCTGTTACTCACACTTCACTCACACCTCTTAGCCATGTCAGGGGTATGACTACTGACGGCTCCTCCATGCACGAGCACACACACAAAGGGAAGACATAGTGAAAGGGCCATGCAGGCTTTCTCCTCCTCCCAATCCATTTTCACTCGGTAGACAGTCCTTCTAAAGGGAGAGGAATGGTATGAGGAGTTAATCACAAAATCCCTAACCCTCAGGCCTCAGGTCTTAGACTGGCATCGCCTTATCATGGCCATTTGCCCCTTCAGTGGTTGTGGTTGTGGTTGAGATGTGGTGGACGGACTGGAAGCCTACATCTGTAACTGGCTAACTGACTACCATAGGACAGGGGCGTTACTTAGACCGAACACACAGAATACATGCAGTCAAAGTAGAAGAGTTATCTGGTCTTTCATCTGTGTTCTTCATCAAGCATACACTGTAAAGCAGTTCGCGTGAATTTGACAGTAGATTACAGGCAGCTTGGTGGCAAGTAAAATGATGTATTTCATAGTACATACATATACTGCAATATAAATACAGTATAAAAGCACGTACAGTGTACACTACAATACTGTAAAATGTACTATTATATTGTAAAAAAAAGTCAATGCCACCATAATCAGAATGAATGAATGGATGAAACATTGAGGGGAGGGGTTTGTATTTCACAATGTTTGACTGTAATTACAAGGGATTGGTGCAAGCAGATCGGCTGCTGGGTAAAGTGTTCACAAACATCACAGCATATTTAAGCAATAAGGCCCAAGGGGGTGTGGTATATGGCCAATAGACAATGGCTAAGGACTGTTCATAGGCACCATGCAACGCAGAGTGCCTGGACACAGCCCTTAGCCATGGTATATTGGCAATATACCACAAACCCTGAGGTGTCTTATTGCTATTTTAAACTGGCTACCATCGTAATTAGAGCAGTAAAAATAAATGTTTTCTCATACCTGTGGTATACGGTATGATATACCACGGCTGTCAGCCAATCAGCATTCAGGGCTCGAACCACCCATTTAATAATAATTCATATTTGGTGTTTTATATCACATGCACTTCTAGAGGCCTTAACAAAGGCTTCCACACTGTCAGTGACTACAGGGCAAAACAGACCAAAAGGACATGGCAAAATCCTCAACCATTTAAGGTTTAAGACTTTCTGCTCCTCCAATATATCCCCTATACATCTTAAATTGATTGTGCACTATTTCCACATAGGAGTTAAATTGATACAGTTTTCCGTTTTCTCAAGTGTGCAACCAATTAAGCCTCTTACAAGGCACGCCTCCCCCCAAAAATATATTAAACCGGAAACAACAATACCATGCACTCACGTGTGGTCAAAAAGTATTTGGCGCTCCAATGATACAGTACTGTATTCTGTAGGGTGGAATTAAAGTATAATTAGAAATACAGCAATTATTTCCCTGCCCACGACATTTGCTGTAGAAAGTTTCTTTACTTTATTTACTTATAATTCACAGTTTTCCGTTACAGTGTACGTCTTCTGGAGTATTGACTACATCATCCACTGATCAATCAAATCTCTTAACCAACAGCCTTTTGGGAAGATGTGGGCCTGGACCGCGATACACTGGATATTCCAATGGGACATAGTGAATCCATATGTCTTGAAAGTATTAGCTGCATAATCTTAGGGTGAAATTAAAATTGGCCACAGCAATGGCTGCTGCGGAGTCTGATAGGGTCTCATTTTGAGGTCCACTGGAACATGATGAACTAAACAGTGAAAATGACAGATCTCACTTAAAAACAACAGTCAATACATTTTGGGATAAACTTATTTCCTGAACATTCTGATCAGAGGGAGTATCGACCAAGCTTTCGCATGGAAGCGCAACATGAATTTGACGATCGTGCAAATTCTTCAGGAAAGCAATATTTATGTTCTTTTGTATTTGAAGGCCAAATTGGCCAACAGAATAAATTAATACCTGTACCACCCAATAGTTTTTCAGAATGTTCCACTTTTGGTCAATGTTGTCTTTGTAGTTCAAATGCGTTGTTCAGGAGTAAAAAAGCTAGACAGTGTGACATACATCCGGTTGTTCCACTGATGCAACTAACACCCCTGAACCTTTATTGAAAGTTTGACTTCAAAGCGGTGCCTTTGGTTGGCGATTCATACACTGCTGTGATACGCTAGACACACATGGAACTCATTCTGGCAGGCTTTTTGATGCTGCATGGTTACTGTGGTTCCACACATGAAAGAGCCCGAGCATTGGACAGTGTGTCATCCCTGAAAATGGATCCATTCATTAAGTAGACACTGTTACTCAGACATAACTTCAACCGTATTGGTTTTACTCTTTGTATAAAGACAGGTGTCTCGGAAACTGCTGGGCCGCACTATGGCCGCTCATTGTTTAAATTGGTCTGCTTTCTCTTTGGCAAATGCAATCAGTCAATGTGGTAGTTGAACTTTAAACATTTCATCCTGACTAACAGAAACAGGCTTTTTGGAAGTGTAGCGCATATTTTCTTTGGGTAATGGCTGAACGTGGAACTCAGACAGCAGCTCGCTCAATCCAGTTCATTTCAGATAATAGTTTTAATTTGGGAGGGGCCACTCTGTTTTCTTTTCTCCGGTACATTGTCATAATAGTCAAACAAAAGCATGTCTGTTTGAGGCCTGTATGCAACCCTTTTTCAACATGGACCAGTGCTTCTGTGTTGCTGCTCAGTATTTTGATGCAGTGCATGCTCTCGCGCATCAATCATAACGCCTGGTGTTTAGAGTCAAGTCTCAGTGCTGATGGGTGGAAGCAGCCTCCGCAGAGCAGAGGTCTCACACACACACACACAGCATCTGTCTGGTCTGAGGAGCTGGCCCGGACTGGCACGACGGGGTGTGTTTTGGGTTACACACATGCACTCTTCCAAGTTATTGGTCGTACACCACGGGAGGAGGTAGAAGGGAGTGCTTCTTTTGTCTACCATCTAACATTTCTTGGATGCGTAATGCTGTAGTCCAGCCATTAGACGCTAGCAAGACATCTGGTGGAGACCGACCAGCGCAGTTCCTGGAGAAAAGAGGGAGAACCGTGTGTTTGCTCCGGCTTTGAACTTTCAAGGCGGGTTTTGCTAGTTTGTTACCTCCCCAGTGTGCGGTGGAGGTGCTCCAAGAGGTTGTTGCAGTAGACTTTTCCCCTGTGAAACAGAATCCCTTTGTTTATTTCAGAGTGCACATTTAATTAGTATGACACAATGACAGGGTGCTGAGGACGGAGCCAAGGGGCGCGCCCACACAGGGATTCCAGACATGCCAGTGGTGTTGGGCGATAATATTTGACGGACCCTGGAAAATTCTGGAGACTAAACTGTCAGCTTAGACTCCACAAACAGGTTCCAATCCAACTAAGGAACAGAGGAACTCCCATTGAATCGAATTTTCTCCTGAGTGGTTTTCCTAAATCAGTGTAATACCAGAAGATGAGGCCCAGACCTTTAAAATGTATATAACAAATATAACAAATAACAACGACATTTACAAAATGCCCTTCACTCAACAACATAACTATGTCAATTTTACAACATAACACAATGGAATTGTTCAACCCTATTCTTCTCATGGTTTAGTATGGTAAGAAACAAGACAAACTCTATCCCACTTTCCCAGGCCTATGAACCATGTTCACATTGACTGACAGATAAAGAGTGTGTGTTCACACAGACGGCCAGAGAGCATCTGTGAAAATGACGCTCCCACTGAGTAGCCATCCCATAGCGAGTCTTCTCAAAGCCTGCGCCAAGATGAATTCCCATCATAAGTCCAGTGGGACCAGCATCTCGCCATCTCTTGGAGATGAGTCAAGTCTTCCTTGAAGTGGAGGGAGCCAGGCTGTAAATGTATTATCCATAACAGTAAACATTACAGAGTCCGGTTTTGTCATGTTTGCACAGAGGTTCTCAAGGTCTTTTCACCCTGGGTGGAATACAAAGAGAAGCTTTCACTGTTTTGTGATCCAAAACACACAAGTTTAATTATTTCAACCCCTGACATCCATGCGCTGTGACTACTACCATGGCATTTATAGGCTTTTCTCATCACATCGAGGCCCACAGTTCCTTTGGAGGGGATGTAAGACCACAATGAATCTCTGACTCAGTGAATTATTGTTTAATGGCTATCAGCCTTTTACCAGAATTTAACGATGCAGGATATGACACTGTCAGTAAAAGTTTTCTTCAGGCTGGGTGGTTGTAATGTAAGTTTAGTTCAGCATATCAAACTTGACCCCCCTCCTCCTATAACGCTTTGTGAATTAGTTCTAATCTACACATACAGAATCTTGATGTCATGTCCCTAAATGAATGTGGCTGTCAAAAATTTTATTGGCTACCACACCTTCCACAGACTAAAACAGTGTTTCCCAACCCTGGTGCTTAAGTACCCCCCAACAGTACACATTTTTATTGTAACCCTGTACAAGCACACGTGATTCAACTTGTCAACTAATCATCAAGCCCTCAATGAATGAGGTGTGTTTGTAAATGGCTACAATCAAACTGTATACTGTTGGTTGTACTTGAGGACCAGGGTTGGGAAACACTGCACTAAAACATGTAACCCACACACTAAAACATGTAACTGTTCAAGCATTACATCAGTTAAAGGGATTTTAAGTATGCATGAAAGACTTGAACATTCTCCTACAGACTTCAGCTGGGCATGGTGTTAGACAAGCAGGTCTTTCCCAGTAGTTCCCACCCCTTCAACCTGATCGAGAGAGAGCGTGAGTGAGAAACACACATTAGGATGACGACATTACACGCTGGCCCTCTGTTGCCTGGAACCCTGGGAGTAGGCGGCTTCACTTCCTCTCACAGCCTGCTCATCCTTGTCTTTTCCCACCATGATGTCATCACAATGTCACCCGCCATGAGCCCGCTGTTCTCAGGTCAGCTGACAAAACAATAGAGAGAGAGAGAGAGAGAGAGAGAGAGAGAGAGAGAGAGACAGAGGTTCCAAAGGTTTGTTTGAACGAATCGGACATTCCTCAGGATACTTTGATATGCCTGGGTCTTTCTTGTTGTGGTTTTGATGAGAGTCAAGCCCATGTCTCTCTGCGGTCCAGTTCTATGGACTTTGAGATTACAGATACTGTTTGGGTTGCCAGAAGGGGATGTCCTGAAAAGTTGACAAAGGGCTTATTGGATTTTTTTGTGTGTCATATTTAGATTAAATTCAACTGCAAAGTTCAGCTAGCCCTTTTCTTTTTTTACCTAAGAAACAACTGTTTTGAATTCATTTTGAATTCATTTTTAGCCTTTCTCTAAAGATATATTTCTATATGGCGAATTCATTTTCGTAAATTTTATATTTCAAATGTAATGGGAAAAGTATATTTTGGCAGCGCTGACTAAAGTTTTATGTTTTAGTTTTAAATCCATCATGTATTTTATAGCTTGGAATTACATGAATCACAATCTTCCAATATACATTACAAACTGGCAACTATTTAATTAACAATTGATGCCCATACTCTGCCTAGACTGTAATATATGGAATCACAGTATGTCTTAGGCTGTCTTATGTTGTTGCAAATCAAAGGCATTAAAGATCCTTCAGTGCATTTTCTCTATTCCCATCCGTACAAGTGAATATACTCTACTACTGCATGACTGCACTAGGGAGAAGACTTATGGGCTTCAACATTAGATCCATGAAACATATTGCACCCTTTGACCAGGCATACTTGGCAGAGGTTTAACTGAGGATATAGCAGTGGATTAGGCCAACTCTGGATGAGAACTGCCTTTACAAGGTGTTCTTTCCAGCATCCTCTGCACCACCCCTGTGATATTAAGTATTTTGCAAGTCTACCCATGTTTGCTCTTGATTTAGGATAAAAGGCTTTGAAGCCAAGAGACATGACTTGGCAGTCAAATAGAGGTCCCGCAATTGAGCAAAGAGATTATTTCAAAGCAGACAGCATGGTTGTGATCCAATGCCTACAAATGTATGAACAAGTTGGTACTGAACTGGGCAGTGATCCTCATTTTATACAGCTATGTTTCAAAAACTTGAAGAGAGAGTTCTAAAATCTTTGGGAAAATGTCAAATGCATACTCCTCGCGTCCTCTCTCCTTGTCTCCTTCTCAAAACCCATTGAAGGAGAAGGTCAGAGGGGAGGGACCTCTGGCTTTCTTTACTCCCATCCGTGTAAGCGAAAATACTCCTTATTCAGAACATGCCATTGCACAATCAATGCTGATCTACACCACTACTGGTAGCAACCTGTAGGCTTATGGCGTATGCAATGCCTTCAATTCACATTCCACGCTCGAATGTTCCAAGTCCTCTTCTTATCAGGGAGCCGTTTCCAGTGCATTGTCAGGCTTTGCCAACGGGGAGGAGACCTTGTTAAAGGGATCAAATTCGTTATCTTTATCCACTTCCCCATAGTCAGATTAACTTGTGGATACCATTTGTATGTCTCTGCGAGCAGTTTGAAAGAAGTTGTTAACTAGTGCTAGCGCAATTGCTAACTAGCATTAGTGCAATGACTGGAAGTCTGAGGCTATCTGCTAGCATGCTAGTTAGCATTGGCTCTAACCTCCTTTATACTGGACACAGAGACATAAACATGATATCCACCAGTTAATCTGACTCTGAGGAAGTAGATACATGGCCTCAAAAATTCAGAAGTATCCCTTTAAAAAGGTACAGCAATACACTTGTGAGACATTTTTGAAAACAGGTGTTTCAACATAGTATAACCACTACAAAGATGATGGTTATTGTTTTACAGAGAACTTGCCATTTCACTTGAACCTAACATTAGTTGACAAAATGATTGATTGCCAAGATGTATATTTGGATGGTTTTGCTATCTAACAAGCTGAGATCTCATTGTTCAATTTGGTAATCCAATCTGAAAACAGCTTTGCTAGCCCGCTGTCCAGTACATAACATGCAAATATCTAATGTTATCCTAGAAAGACAGTCCATCATTACTTTAATACATGAAGATTAGTCAATCTGGAAAATTTCAACGACTTTTAACGTTTCTTCAAGTGGAGTCGCAAAAACCATCAAGCGCTATAATGAAACTGGATCTCATGAGGACTGCCACAGGAAAGGAAGACCCAGAGTTACCTCTGCTGCAGGGGATAAGTTCATTAGAGTTACCAGCGTCACAAATTGCAGGCCAAATAATGCTTCACAGACTTAAAGTAATAGACACATCTCAACGTCAACTTTTCAGAGGATACTGTGTGAATCAAGCCTTCATGGTAGAATTGCTGCAAATAAACCACTACTAAAGGACACCGATAATAAGAAAAGACTTGCTTGGTCCAAGAAACACAAGCAATGGACATTAGACCAGTGGAAATATGCCCTTTGGTCTGATGAGTCAAAATGTTAGATTTTTGGCCCAAACTGCCATGTCTTTGTGAGACGCAGAGAACGTGAACCAATGACCTCCACATGTGTGGTTCCCACCATGAAGCATGGAGGAGAAGGTGTGATGGTTTGGGGGTGATTTGCTTTGCTGGTGACACTGTCTGGGATTTATTTAGAATTCATGGCACACTTAACCAGCATGGCTACCACAGTATTCTGCAGCAATACGCCATCCCATCTGGTTTGTGCTTAGCGGGACTATCACTTGTTTTTCAACAGGACAATGACCCAACACACCTCCAGGCTATGTAAGGGCTATTTGACCAAGAAGGAGAGTGATGGAGTGCTGCATCAGATGACCTGGCCTCCACAATCACCCGCCCTCAACCCAATTGATATGGTTAGGGATGAGTTTGACCACAGAGTGAAGTAAAAGCAGCCAACAAATGCTCAGCATATATGGGAACTAGTTCTATTCAAGACTGCTGGAAAAGCATTCCAGGTGAAGATGGTTGAGAGAATGCCAAGAGTGTGCAAAGTTGTCATCAAGGCAAAGGGTGGCTTTTTTGAAGAATATAATATCCAAAATATATTTTGATTTGTTTAACACTTTTTGGTTACTGCATGATTCCATATGTGTTATTTCATAGCTTTGATGTCTTCACTATTATAATGCAATGTGGAAAATAGTAAAAATAAAGACAAACCCTTGAAAAGTTTTGTCCAAACTTTGACTGGTACTGTATATTTAATAAATATTACAGAACAATAAAATATATTATAAACCTGCTATATTACTCACATCTAGCATTAAAAAAACAGAAACAAAATGAACCTCTGTTCATGAAGCAATCTTCGAAAATAAAAACAAACATTGGATTACTTGGTGAAGGGGTGGTAGTGAGAAGCTGTCTGTTTTCCTCCCCCTTCTTCATCCATGGTGCTTGTTCAACATAGCATTAGGAGAGTCCTGTGAACATCAACAGTCATGGACATGTCATTCTGAACAGTACCATGAACAGCTATTTGATGACACATTGGCATAATATATGAAATCTGATGGGCAACAGCACCACACCCATTAAAGATTTCCAGTCAAGCATGTTGCCATGTTGTGTAGAAGCTGTTTTTGACAAAAGGGAATATTAATCATAAATACATAGAAAATCTGTTGACCCATTTACAATATGCTGATTGAGGAGGAGTGTTAATTAGAAAAGTGGTGGTGGAGTGCATGTGGATGGTAGTCATTGATAATGATGGATGTTAGTCATCTTAGAAAATAATTTCAATAAAACGTAGACCAGATCAGCAATTTTTTATATTTGAAATTGCATAAAACCCCAAAGAAGCATTCACTGTTCAAGGTTACAAATGCATGTCTATTGTTTTGGTTTCATGATGACACATGAAGAAACGCATAGTAGTAGGTAATTACACTCATTAAAATTGGCTGGCAAGATGTGGGCAGTTTATACAGGTTCATGGTGCACAGAGAAAAGCTCCGGGGCCCCTGATCAAGCTGCAACAACACAGAGAATTGGAACTCACATTAACCAGGATACAAACACGTGGTACATAGGACTACAAACACATCCATGTTTTGTGATTTTCATTATCAATCGAATAAAGGTATTTTTCTGATGCCCTTTTTTACATCAGCCACAAAGTGCGTTACAGATGCCCAGACTAAACCTCCAAATAGCATGCAATTCAAAGGCAGAAGCACAGTGACTACCTGGCTGAGCTCAATCAGCAGGCGTCTGGGACAAGGTAGCATGCCCGGTTAAATCAGGCCAGGGGTCCACAGCTGCTGTTGGACCAGCAGCACGGGATCAGTAGCACCACCAGGGGCTCAGGTCATCCGGGAGTGGAGACACAGAGAGGGGGGGTGGGATTAGTGGGAGCATGCCTAAGAACACACAATACACCAGATAAGACAGTCTGACCCTAGCCCCCAGACCATAAACTATTGCAGCATAATTACTGGGGATTGAGACAGAAGGGTTGGGAGACACTGTGGCTCTGTTCAACGGACAGGGACAACCAGGAAGGAGTTTACCCAAACACTATGAGATTCTGTCGCCCTTGATCTTCTATGGAAAAAAAACAAGACTGTGTGGTGCAATAAACATTAGTAAATTAGTTTAGCTGTAGCAGCTAATGACAATGACACAGTCATGATACTGGTGGTAGAGCTGATGGCGGTGTATATCCCATCCACACACTTCAGGATGTCTTTCTCCCTGTGGTGTTTGGCCAGGAACGCAACAACGGCAGCTCTCATGTATATCCCATCCACACAGAGTTTAGTCCACTTGACAAGTCAACAGAATTCAACCTTCATGCTGATGATCTGCACAACATGAGACGGATAGCAATACAGTACAAATAGATTAAAACTTAATATGGAATATAATACCAATGTTATGGCTGTAACATTTAATGGACATTGCACTAGAACAACAACAACAATTAGCTTGCTTTATCAGATAGACATTTTCATGAAAATCAGCTCATTTAGCAAGCCAATAGAATGTGTATCTTTGATTTGGTACAACATTGAAATCTAGCTAATCAAGATATCATTTGAGAGATTTGACCTTTTTTTTTATCTCTGTAGCAGTTTGCTTTTACCTCATCTGGGCACTGCAACAGCCAGGTAGAAGCAGCTGCACGACCTATCTTGTCTAGATTCTACAGGGAGCTAACGTTAGCCTGTTCCCCTCAAAACAGTAGCTAGCCAACAAAGAGATCTCAGATTCCTAACTAGTATAGCCAACCAACTACACAACAAATATACACTGAGCAAATAATTATTTTCTATACTAATGTTAGTCTCAACCAAATAACAATGACATGGACCTATTGCTCTGTTACACAATGTAACACAAATTAGTTACAGGCTAGCCAGAAGGCTCTAATGCTAGCTAGCTAACCAGCCATGTTATTTCAATACAAAAATAAGCTAGCTACCTAGCTTTAGTTTTGTAGCAGTAATGCTATGTGGAAACACTCATTTAAAAAAATGTCCTCATGCCAAACAACACCAACCATATAATTAGAATTATTATTATATTTCTGTGATTCAACAGTTCACACAAGTGTTTTGATATATACAGTGGTTCCTCCTTTAAAAGTTGCAAGCTTACACCGCGGGACTTAGAGGTACCCAGTGTCATGGCTCCAGACCACCGCAAGGGGAAGTTAGAGCTCTCATTATGCATTTGGGTCCCAAGGTTTTTATATGACCAATCATATCGAGTGGTCCTAATGACGAATTTGACGTGAGCCATCTGTCGCTGGTGACATTCTTCAGCAAAGATGGCTGACAAAACATTACGGTGGAAGCAAATGTAAGTAATTATAACGTCATAACGAGTCAAGCAAAACATGTACAATTGAGAGGAATATGTTAGTTAATCTAGAGACAAACGAGTGTGCATATTTTTTGGTCATAAAGTTAATTAATTTAGCACATTAGCTGACTAGCTAACATTAGCCAGCTAGCTAGCTAGTGTTATGACATGAGTATGAAATTGTAATTCGTGTGGTTTAATGTTTTAGGAACTCCTGAGAAAACCAGCAAACCAGGCTGTCGTCTTGTGAAAGAGTGCATGTAAAGAATCTAACAAGCTAAAGCATTTACTGCAAATTTAATGTACAATTGTGTAAGCTTGCCTTGCTTATATTTGCCATACAATGCAGCTGAAGTAACATAGAAAGCTAACTATTTCTTCGCTTATTGTGTAGTGGAGGATGAAAATAACAGTATGCCTATGGATGTGTAGCTAGCTACAGTATGTAGCTGATCTGTGTACGGACCCGAAAATGTTTGGTATGAATATTAGTTCAGAACCTATGAACCTCAGCTATTATAGTTGTTGTATCAACTTCAAGTCTGAATGGCATTAATGAAGCCTATGGATTGAGTGGAATATAATAACTTTATTGTGCCAAGGATGCAAGTCCTATATACATGTACAGTAGTTATATCCATGCATGAGAACCCCACATTGTAGCCTGTACATTGAATATATTCACTGATCATGTACTCTTCCTTGGCAAATAAAGGTGTGGTTCAGGTATGAATCTCTGTGAGACATTCTTTTTCAGCCATATCCAATACCAGGTGTATCAAACTCCATTCTTTGAATGATGCTGTGTCTACATGTATGTATTACAATTATACACTTCAACAGTGTTTATCACTCCTGCTCCTGGGACATCAATGATTACACATTGTAACTATGCAATAGACTAGAAACATGATTTAAGTAAAGGCTGATTTGTAATTTATATATACAGAAAAAAAACACTACACTACACTTCCTATGCATATCTAACTTCCTTCATCTGCATCAATATGAGGAGTATTTCGATAAAATCCTTAATTTCAACCAGTTGAGAATGTGAAACTCTTTATTGAAAGTTCATTATCCAGGTGTTATAAATACATAATACATGCATTAGTATATTATAAATACAAGTTCAATCTGTACTTCAATGCACATATGGTGTGCATTATAAAAAAAATCAGACGAAAGAGGAGATGGGGAGAGAGCTGTAGAAGACAGAAAAGGAAAGAGGTAAAACAGAGGAGCAGGAAAGACAGCATATGAATAATGAATTACAGTGCTACCCTAATATTCTCTCACTTCATCACAATTACATAGTGTCTCTAGCGGTGTCTCCTAACCAGCCTTGGGCTCCAAGTCGGCCCAAAGTTTATTTTAAGAGCGGGTGAGGTGGCGATGACGGGACTGGCTTCCTCTCTCACATCAAAACATACCTGCAGATAAGAGACAGGTTGATAGAGAGAGAGCATGCTTAAGCTTTGTTTTTTTATTCTAACACGGTCAGTCATCATAATCATCAGGAGGTGAAATGCAAAACTGACCTTGGATCAGTAACTCTGGGATTTCTACATCTATATCTATATTTCAATGTAAAGCATCTCTTTAATGACACTTCCTGTTAACCCAACCAAGTGACCTCTCACCTATGATCATGCTGTGCCATCTGTGTCAGGCAGATGCGAGAGCTGCTGATATAACACAGCTGATATAACCTAGAATATTTTGGTAGAAGGGGGAGACGGATGAGGTGAAGGAGAGAGACTGTTATTGAAAAAATAAGGTAGTTAAAGCGACTGTGTTCAACAGGAATCTGTGTGTGTGTGTAGTCTCACCTGGTGTCCACACTAAGTGGCTACAGATTACTTTATGCTGAAAATCAGACGCATAGTGACAAACAATAGAAGATAAATTCATTATTAGACTTCTACATTACCAGATCACAAATTAATACATAAATACCACTTGAAGATTGATGATGACTTGATCATTTGAATCAGTTGTGTAGTGCTAAGGCAACAGCTGGTGAGGTGTCAGGTTTGCCTCTGTACTTAAAGTGTGATTATTCCAACTCTCTGTGAAATGCTGCAGATCTGCCCACAGACGAGGGCGAGGTAGGAACACATATCCCACACAGAAGAGGTGGATAGAATTCGACATGTCAAGGTAGTCTTCTTCCTCCAAACTGTGCAGCATATTGTAGTACTGACATGTCACAGCACTCCAAACATCTCTCCATAAGCGTCCCACTCTAACAGAGAGAAATAAAAGGTTTTGTGGGTGGGGGGCTTAATATCTGTGGCCTTGTGGTGTCTTCTTCCATGAATAGTGAACACTGAGGTGGGTCCGACCTTATAGAAATGCAAGTTGTGTGTGCCTCTGTGAGTGGTTGCCGACTGTATGTGACAGAGACACCTATCTGAGGGTACCTGGAACATTTAAATATAGAGGGCTATGTGTCTCACCACTTGGAAATTGAAAGGCTAACCCCCAGGGAAATCATGACTTGGCAGCATCAGTGGCTTGATAGTCCAGTGAAAATGGCATAGTGTTTATGTGGAGTAAATCGGAAAATCAGCAGCTGACATCTTTGGTTTTTTTAATTAACTTGTTATGGCTGCAATCCCGTTAACGGGATAATTGTCATCAACAACCGCTGAATTGCAAAGCACTACATTCAATGAATATTACTAAAAATATTTATATTCATGAAATCACATGTGCAATATTGGAAAACACAGCTTAGCCTTTGTTAATCAACCTGTCGTGTCAGATTGTGAAAATATGCTTTACAGCGAAAGCAATCCAAGCATTTGTGTAAGTTTATCGATCGCTCGACAAAACATTATGTACACATAGCATCAAGTAGCTTGGCCACGAAAATCAGAAAAGCAATCAAATTAATCGATTACCTGATGAACTTCAGATGTTTTCACTCACGAGCCTCCCAGTTACACAATAAATGTTCCTTTTGTTCCATAAAGATTACTTTTATTTCCAATACCTCCGTTTGTTTGGCGCATTATGTTCAGAAATCCACAGGAAAGTGTGGTCACGACAACGCAGACAAATTCCAAATAGTTTCCGTATTGTCCACAGAAACACGTTTTTTATAATCAATCCTCAGGTTGTTTTTAAAATATATAATCGATAATATATCAACCGCAAATGTCTTTATCAGTAGGAGAGGGAAAAGCAATGGCTGTCAAAACTCAGTTGCGCGGGCAAAACTCATGCAACCACTTGACGCAATGTTATCGTTCTGGCTCATTTTTCAAAATAAAAGCTGGAAACTATGTCTGAAGACTTTTGACACCTTGAGGAAGCGATAGGAAAAGGAATCTGGTTGATATCCCTTTAAATGGAGCAAAGGGAGGCTATGGAACATGGAGTTTTCAAAATAGAAGGCACTTCCTGTTTTGATTTTCCTCAGGGTTTTGCCTGCAATAGCAGTTCTGTTATACTCACAGACAATATCTTGACAGGTTTGGAAACTTTAGAGTGTTTTCTATCCAGTACTAATAATAATATGCATATATTAGCAACTGAGACTGAGGAGCTGGCCATTTACAATGGGCACCTTTTCATCCAAGCTACTCAATACTGCCCCTGCAGTTAATGCATGTGAGACATGTTTCATGTACAACAAGACAGGCAGAGAGGAAGAGAGAAAAAGAACACCGGTGGTGTTACCTCTGGTTTTGGACACCTTTGCCAGCAATAAAGCTTCCATGGCCTGCTCCTCGGACAGTGAACATACAGTGCCTTGCGAAAGTATTCGGCCCCCTTGAACTTTGCGACCTTTTGCCACATTTCAGGCTTCAAACATAAAGATATAAAACTGTATTTTTTTGTGAAGAATCAACAACAAGTGGGACACAATCATGAAGTGGAATGACATTTATTGGATATTTCAAACTTTAACAAATCAAAAACTGAAAAATTGGGCGTGCAAAATTATTCAGCCCCTTTACTTTCAGTGCAGCAAACTCTCTCCAGAAGTTCAGTGAGGATCTCTGAATGATCCAATGTTGACCTAAATGACTAATGATGATAAATACAATCCACCTGTGTGTAATCAAGTCTCAGTATAAATGCACCTGCACTGTGATAGTCTCAGAGGTCCGTTAAAAGCGCAGAGAGCATCATGAAGAACAAGGAACACACCAGGCAGGTCCGAGATACTGTTGTGAAGAAGTTTAAAGCCGGATTTGGATACAAAAAGATTTCCCAAGCTTTAAACATCCCAAGGAGCACTGTGCAAGCGATAATATTGAAATGGAAGGAGTATCAGACCACTGCAAATCTACCAAGACCTGGCCGTCCCTCTAAACTTTCAGCTCATACAAGGAGAAGACTGATCAGAGATGCAGCCAAGAGGCCCATGATCACTCTGGATGAACTGCAGAGATCTACAGCTGAGGTGGGAGACTCTGTCCATAGGACAACTATCAGTCGTATATTGCATAAATCTGGCCTTTATGGAAGAGTGGCAAGAAGAAAGCCATTTCTTAAAGATATCCATAAAAAGTGTTGTTTAAAGTTTGCCACAAGCCACCTGGGAGACACACCAAACATGTGGAAGAAGGTGCTCTGGTCAGATGAAACCAAAATGGAACTTTTTGGCAACAATGCAAAACGTTATGTTTGGCGTAAAAGCAACACAGCTCATCACCCTGAACACACCATCCCCACTGTCAAACATGGTGGTGGCAGCATCATGGTTTGGGCCTGCTTTTCTTCAGCAGGGACAGGGAAGATGGTTAAAATTGATGGGAAGATGGATGGAGCCAAATACAGGACCATTCTGGAAGAAAACCTGATGGAGTCTGCAAAAGACCTGAGACTGGGACGGAGATTTGTCTTCCAACAAGACAATGATCCAAAACATAAAGCAAAATCTACAATGGAATGGTTCAAAAATAAACATATCCAGGTGTTAGAATGGCCAAGTCAAAGTCCAGACCTGAATCCAATCAAGAATCTGTGGAAAGAACTGAAAACTGCTGTTCACAAATGCTCTCCATCCAACCTCACTGAGCTCGAGCTGTTTTGCAAGGAGGAATGGGGAAAAATGTCAGTCTCTCGATGTGCAAAACTGATAGAGACATACCCCAAGCGACTTACAGCTGTAATCGCAGCAAAAGGTGGCGCTACAAAGTATTAACTTAAGGGGGCTGAATAATTTTGCACGCCCAATTTTTCAGTTTTTGATTTGTTAAAAAAGTTTGAAATATCCAATAAATGTCGTTCCACTTCATGATTGTGTCCCACTTGTTGTTGATTCTTCACAAAAAAATACAGTCTTATATCTTTATGTTTGAAGCCTGAAATGTGGCAAAAGGTCGCAAAGTTCAAGGGGGCCGAATACTTTCGCAAGGCACTGTACATCTGGCAATATCTTCATTTTCGTCCCTTTGATCAGCTCGCACTCTGAAAGTAAAGAAAATAGCTTATTTTTTGTAGATATGAAAACAATAACTGAGATATGACCGTTCAGTCTAAAGCAGCAGATGTCATTTTCAGACTGGTGTTGTAGTTGTTCATTAGGTGTGGGAAATATGTATTATGCATACAAAATAATATACTTACCTTCCTTGAAAATCCATCTATACCGCCAAAGATGACAATGTTGTATCTTGAAAAAAAGCATTGGAATTAAAAGTGACATTTTTGACCTATTAACCTGCTTCATTATTTATCTATTACCAGTTGATGATGAACAACTCCAATTTTATACATCATTAAAAATGTGTCTACGAATAAGTAGGAATAAAAATGTTTAAATAACTTAGATTTGATGGAGACATTATACATCTTAGTGCCTTATCAATTTATGATTTGTATCAATGTATCGCCCAATGAACAACAGGGTAGCAAAAACAGAGTATTTTTGCCAAGCAATGCAATGAAGCTGGATCATTCTGGCAGTGATACCTGCACCATCTACATGCTGCAAAGACTCCCTAACTCTTGGCTGTTGTACACGATGGCCCATTGATCGGAGACTTCCTTTGACCATTCTAAAGCCCACATGGGACATCCTTGCCTTAATGGCCCTGACTTTCTGTTCTAACTCTTCATCTGACATATCAGAATAGCATTCCCTGACAGAAATATTGTGTACTTTCGTCCGTCTGTAAAAAAAAAGCTAACCGTTACACTGTCATGAAATATGATTACATATCGACTATGAAACAAATAGGACATGGCCTGCTTATGAGTTGCCATGAAAGAAAGTTAGATTAATTCAACTGAAAATGCAGAGAACAGGCTAAATGTAGCTAAATGTTGTTGGTTAGCTTGAGAATAATAATTCCATGATTCAACATTCTACGGTATGTATGAATGTAATATAGTAGAATGTTATCAACCAACACTGAATAGGAGCTAACTACTAGCTATGTAGAAGAACCCCCAGTGCTGCTTCCCTGAGATGCCATCATCACAGTCAAATCAAATCAAATCAAATTTTATTGGTAACATACACATGGTTAGCAGATGTTAACGCAAGTGTAGCGAAATGCTTGTGCTTCTAGTTCCAACCGTGCAGTAATATCTAACAAGTAATCTAACAATTTCACAACAACTACCTTATACACACAAGTGTAAAGGAATGATTAAGAATATGTACATATAAATATATGGATGGGCAAACGGCATAGGCAAGATGCAGTAGATGGTATAGAGTACAGTATATACATACGAGACGAGTCATGTAGGGTATGTAAACATGATATAAAGTGGGATTGTTTAAGTGACTAGTGATACATTTATTACATCTAAATGTAAATTATAAAAGTGTCTAGAGATGGAGTCTGTATGTTGGCAGAAGCCACTCAATGTTAGTGATGGCTGTTTAACAGTCAGATGGCCTTGAGATAGAAGCTGTTTTTCAGTCTCTCGGTCCCTGCTTTGATGTACCTGTACTGACCTCACCTTCTGGATGATAGCGGGGTGAACAGGCAGCGGCTCGGGTGGTTATTCTCCTTGATGATCTTTTTGGACTTCCTGTGACATCGGGTGGGGTAGGTGTCCCCGGTGATGCGCTGTGCAGTCCTCACTACCCTCTGGAGAGCTTTATGGTTGTGGGCGGAGCAGTTGCCGTACAAGGCGGTGATACAGTCCGACAGGATGCTCTCGATTGTGCATCTGTAAAAGTTTGTGAGCGTTTTTGGTGACAAGCCACATTTCTTCTGCCTCCTGAGGTTGAAGAGGTGCTGTTGCGCCTTCTTCACCAAGCTGTCTGTGTGGGTGGACCATTTCAGTTTGTCCGTGATGTGTACACCGAGGAACTTAAAACGTCCCGTCAGAAAGTCCAAGACCCAGTTGCACAGGGCGGGTTCGAGACCCAGGGTCTCGAGCTTAATGACGAGTTTGGAGGGCACTATGGTGTTAAATGCTGAGCTGTAATCAATGAACAGCATTATTGCACAGGTATTCCTCCTGTCCCGATGGGTTAGGGCGTGTGCAGTGCGGTTGTGATTGCATTGTGGACCTATTAGGGCATTAAGCAAATTGGAGTAGGTCTAGTGTGTCAGGTAGGGTAGAGGTGAAATGACTAGTCTCTCAAAGCACTTCATGATGACGGAAGTGAGTGCTACGGGGCGATAGTCGTTTAGCTCAGTTACCTTAGCTTTCTTGGGAACAGGAACAATATTGGCACTCTTGAAGCATGTGGGAACAGCAGACTGGGATAGGGATTGATTGAATATATCCGTAAACACACCAGCCAGTTGGTCTGCGCATGCACTGAGGACGCGGCTAGGGATGCCGTATGGGCAGCCTTGTGAGAGTTAATGCTTTAAAAAAAAATTCTCACGTTGGCTGCGGTGAAGGAGAGCCCGCAGGTTTTGGTAGCGGGCCTTGTCAGTGGTACTGTATTGTCCTGAAAGTGAGCAAAGAAGTTGTTTAGTTTGTCTGGGAGCAAGACATCGTTGTCTGCGACGGGGCTGCTTTTCTTTTTGTAATCCGCGATAGACTGTAGACCCTGCTACATACGTCTCATGTCTGAGCCATTGAATTAAGACTCTACTTTGTCTCTATACTGACGCTTAACTTGTTTGATTGCCTTGCGGAGGGAATAGCTACACTGTTTGTATTCGGTCATGTTTCACGTCGCCTTGCCATGATTAAAAGCAGTGGTTTGCGCTTTCAGTTTTGGACGAAAGCTGTCATCAATCCATGGTTTCTGGTTGGGGAAGGATTTAATAGTCACCGTGGCTACCACATCACTGATGTACTTGCTAATAAACTCGCTCACCGAATCAGCATATACATCAATGTTATTGTCTGATGCTATCCGGAACATATGCCAGTCCACGTGATCGAAGCAATCTTGAAGCATGGAATCAGATTGGTTGGACCAGCGTTGAACAGACCTGAGCACGGGTGTTTCCTGTTTTAGCTTCTGTCTATAGGCTGGGAGCAAAAAAATGGAGTCATGGTCAGATTTGCCGAAAGGAGGGAGAGGGGGGGCTTTGTATGCGTCACGGAAATTAGAGTAGGATTGATCCAGTGTTGCCAGCCCGGGTCGTGCATTCGAAATGCTGATACATTTTAGGGAGCCTTGTTTTCAGATTAGCCTTGTTAAATCCCCAGCTACAATAAATGCAGCCTCAGGATATGTGGTGTCCAGTGAAGTTCTTTCCGGGCCGTCGAGGTGTCTGCTTGGGGTGATTTTCACGGCTGTGATTATAATAAAGAGAATTCTCTTGGTAGATAATGCTGTCGGCATTTGATCGTAAGGAATTCTAGGTCAGGTGAACAAAAGGACTTGCGTTCCTGTATGTTATTATGATCACACCATGACTCGTTAATCATTAGGCATACACCTCCGCCCTTCTTTTTACCAGAGAGATGTTTGTTTCTGACAGCGCAATGCGTGAATAAATCGGGTGGCTGTACCGACTCTGATAGCGTATGCCGAGTGAGCCATGTTTCCATGAAACAAAGAATGTTACAATCTCTGATGTCTCTCTGGAAGGCAACCCTTGCTCGAATTTTGTCTACCTTGTTGTCAAGAGACTGGACATTGGCGAGTAGTGTACTCTGGAGCGGTGGGCGGTGTGCCCGTCTACGGAGCCTGACCAGAAGACCACTCTGCCACTTCTGCGGCGCCATTGTTTTGAGTCGCCTACTGGGATCCGATCCATTGTCCTGGGTGGTGGTCCAAACAGAGGATCCGCTTCGGGAAAGTCGTATTCCTGGTCGTAATGTTGGTATTGACGTTGCTCTTATATCCAATAGTTCCTCCCGGCTGTATGTGATAAGACTTAAGATTTCCTGAGTGTAAGAAATAATACGTTAAAAAAACAAAATACTGCATAGTTTCCTAAGAACGCGAAGCGAGGCGTCCATCTCTGTCGGCGCCAAACACATAACAATCCTTCGTAGGTGTCCGCTATGACTTCCTTTGTGTCAGAAAGAAAGGCTGAACAGTATTGGTTGTAGCCAAACGGACACTCAAAAAATGGCCAAAATGGAGGGTGTTGATAGCGTTTTGTTTTAAAATACATTTTTTGTTCTCAAAATATTTTGGGGGAATAAAATGCCCAAAGATTTGCTCTCTATTGCAAAATATTTGATAGCAATTATTTTTTTTACTTTGAAGCCTCGTTTTTGCTTTCAGAACAATTATTTTTGATGGAATTTTTTTAATAAATTGCTCTTGACAGAAAGACACAAACGTACCTCCATAGCATATAACAATTTTCCTGTGAATAACTAGAATTCTTGACGCACAACCGAAGGTGCTGCCATATCTTGCCAGCACGCCCACAAGTGGGCAACTCAGAATGACGCGTGGAAGAGGGCAAGGAACGAGATGGGAGTAACAACAATTTGTCTCATGTTGAATACGGGGGCTAATAGCTGAACCATAGTCTGTTCAACCTTTTTCTAAAGAATAGTCTAATAGCCGAGCTAGGTGTGAACCCCCCTATCACAGACCAGATTTTCCCTAACGACCAAGGAGGAGCTAGAGCATTGATAATACTTTTGGTCCCAATGCACTACTGTGTCTCTAACTGACAATGAATGGGCAATATAAACCAAATAATAAACTGATAATTATGCACAAGTTCAAATGAAACAAGCAGGGTGCAGGTTTTTTGCCCGAAGTCCAGCACACTATCAACTGTGCACCAAAATAATTCTCAAGCCGCAGAGTCGATAGAGCACATCCTCGCGGTAGCTTGCTACTCAATGTAATAACGTAATGACTTTTCAAATAAGTTACCTTACACATTATGTTGGCTGACAGTTTGTTAGCTATGCTGTCCTTACGAACCACATAGCATATCATTACAGCAGTATGTATGTTAGCTAGCTACCTAACGTTAGTAGTTATACATCAAACTTGCCAGTATATTAACGTCTATCTAACTGCCCAACGCTTATTGACTTGATTATTCAGGTTATTCTTAGCTTAGCTAAATGGTATAGTTGTTGTGTGTTCTCAATGGACATTTGGGTGCTTTTGTAAATTCGCTCTGGCTATCTACTCTGTTTTCAGAGCACTTTCATCTGAGTTTACCAGAGCACAAAATAATGAATTTACGAGAGCTCAACACCCGTTGAATATAGCCAGTGTCAGTAAACGTCGGCAAAAAATCTTAATTAAATTGTTTCCAGCAGCACAGTTACAGTCACCAACGCTCTGGTTAACAAGACAAATGCCTAACCAGCAGGTCAGAGTGGTCTCATTTGTGTGCGCTCCGCTCTGAATTTACAAACTGACAATTTGACAACGCTCTGAATTTATGTGCACAGGCACTCCAGATTGAATTTAAGAACACATCCAAAGTTGAAAAATGTCTAACTAGTTATGTGTTATGCAAACTAGCTAGCAAGAGGTTGCATAGCAACAGCATCAACTTCTGGTAGAGAAGTAGGTTTTAAATTCTTTGTTAATAACAATATGGGACCATAAAATGCTCCTCATAGATGCCCTCTGGTGGTCAAAATAGCATTAACTTGCATTAACTGAAGAAAATGGTTGACAAATAAATGCCACAGAATGCTGGAGCAGCCCGCAAGGTGTGCTGCAGTATGACGTGACTTTTAAAGTAGGAACCACTGTACTGTAAGTCATATGGCAGTATTTGGTTAACAAATCTCTATTGCATTTTTTGGGACAATTTTATATAGCCCTACTAACAACCTTTTGACTCTACCAGTATATGCAAACATTTGGTGGCATAGAAAGAAAGGACAAGTGATCTTGTGCTTCAAAAGTAAATATGATTCATAGGGCCAAATGTAGGCTATATCTCAATCAATAAAAAAATATATGTTTCTGGTGCTCCTTAATTTTATATGATGCTCCTAACTTTTTAAAGTTAAACATTTTAATTTAGAGCCCTGAGTATAGTAAATGTGGGTTGTTTTGGGAGCTGCATGTGTGTTGGATGGTTTGAATTACCAAACCATTCTCACCTCTCCGTGTAACCATAAACCCAAAGTTTACATTAAGAAATACAGAGCCAGAGCAAACGGATTGTTCCTATCCCCTCCGCCATACCACAAACCACACACTGCAAGCCTTAAGAAACTGTTCACCCAACCAAACATCAACGTCCCATCCCACCTCCAAACAAGATGAGCAATTGCACAAAACCCCATTATGTTAGAGCCAGAGCAATTTACAAGCAGGACCAGCCTCGGCATTCAATCACCAAGACATTCAATCCCTCATTGCCCCTATTTTTGTCAGCTGCTACAATAAAATGATCTACAGTATATAGTGTTTCACCATTGTGTCTATTGTGTGTGGAGATTCATATCTCTGTAGCCCCAGGTAATCTTAGCTATGAATTAGTAACTGTTCATATAGTCGATGGATCAGAGGGTTCACCTAAATCGAGGGTTCACATCAGGGTTTTATTGCGAAACCCTGCCCTATTTGTCTCCGAAGGATACAGTGTTTTTTGTATGACTGCTGTCTTGAGCGATTTGGATTCTGAAACTCTTTGGGAAATGAAGACAGTTTAACTACAACGCCTGTTCCAGGTATGATCAGCATGTGGCACTAGTTTGTGTGGCTCTGGGTAACTCCTGGCCCACCAAGTGTTCTCTTGGCCCATCCAACCAAGTTCTCGCTAGCATTCCAAAGATATTAGTTCCCCTGTATGTGGTCATGAAGTGTATATGCATAAATCATGGGAGCATTCAGCTCAAACAATTCCGTACACACAGACGCCGGGCCCTCCAGCACGTTTGATTTTAATGGTTCTGCTGGCTCGGACCCCGACTGAATATGACCCTCTATGGGGCTTTAAACGGAGACGGGTGGATGATGGGTAAATGAAGACGGAACCTCTATAGTGCTGCTCTCATGCAAGGAACCAGTGAACTCTAGAGATGTGCTCTGGTTTGAATTTCACGCCTTCCTCTTAAAGCTGAGTATTTATCATTAATATTGATATCAGCATTCAAAAGTGACATAGGACTATAAAAACAAATATGTATCAAGACCAAAGGCTCTGTTGAAAGAGTGTGGTGAAGAGTTTAAAATACTTGTATGCTAGTTGAACGTGATGTTAGTATGATTGCTGTGGATGGGGACATGGGCACCTTGGAATGTGGAGCCATGGGATGATTGCATGCATACAGTCTGATCATCATGTCAGTGCATTAGCTCAGTCCATTTCTTTCTCTATCCACCCTCCTTCCCTCCCTCCCTTCCTCGCCAGAGCAGCCAAGTGCTGAATTTGCTTGGAATAGAAATTGCTTGGGCCTGCCTGGAGTTGGTGGAGAGCAGAGGATAGCAGCAGAGATCTAGAGGAGAGGAGTCCCAGTCTGGGGAGCAGAGAACTGACACTTGGATGGCTTTCCCCTTCCATTCTCCTCCGAGCTAAGCATGGGTTAAGAGGAGGCAACAGTACATACTCGAGCACACCCATATGACAGATCTTCCCACCGCCTGTCTACCGCTCCCCTCGCCCAGAACTCGCACATGCTAATCCATGATCCCTGATTAGAATGAACAGGCTTCTGACAGGCTCCTTAGGAGACCATTTTTCCCCCATTCCTCCATTACTCTGGATCACTTTGCTTTTCCTGCAGTTAGTCGTAACCATAGCGATTACAGATGTGAATTTATACCGTTTTGTTCTTCCAACAGGTGAGGCAATGGCTCCAGTTTCTCTATCCGGTCTGGTGGAAAAGTGGGATTTTTTGTTCATTTCTTGGCTTAGCTAATTAAAACTCTATATTTATTCATCCAGAGTATAGCCTTTCTGCCGACGAAGATGCCTTCATCTTTAGTCATTGCAAAGTAAACTGAAGGTTCTGGGAAGTTAGGCACATCGTGCCACATTATTCAATTTCCTGGAAAATATTGGTGCTCTTTAGATGTCTCTCAACAGTAGCCAAGCATGGCCCTCCACAAACAATAGGACACAACAGAACAAACAATTGTCCTTAGCTCAAAAGACTCGCTCTTAGCTTAATATCTCCAAAGAAAACATTGACAGAAGCTTCACCATGATAATACAATGGTTTCACTCTAACTTTTTCTCTCTCTCTCCCTCTACCCACCACCCTCCACTAGAAAGCCTTGAGGAAGGGTACCAGAGTTTAATAGTAGATTTGTTTTGGATTTCCTGCTTTACTTGTTCTGTTTGGATATGCAGGCCCATGCTGTGAGCTACCCTTGGTTTGTACCACTGCCTGCCCCTTGACCAGGGATGGCTTTAAACATCCAAGACACTACAGCTTCACAAGAGAACATAGGGACCATCTTATCTGTCTTCTCCATTATTTTCCTCTACCCTCTACTAGTGAGGGTAGAGGAACAGGTCTTTTTAAACAGCTCTTTTTTTTGTATTGCCCATTACCGTCTACTCTCTCACTGGCTCTCTCATTCTCTTGTCTTGCCATCTTCTTGTCTTCCCTTTGTTGATACTTAACTCCTTTCTTTATTCTGATCTCATCATGCACCTGTTATTCCTTCTTTCACAACCACTTCTCCATCACCAAATCACATTGTCAACAATCAGACAAGTAAGCAACTCAAGTCTGAGCATATCTCTTATGTCTAAAGGGAACATTGTGGGCCCTTCTAAACCAAACCGATCCTTTTTAGTGGGATGATGTCATCCTATTTCACGCTGAAAAGTACCCCGTACCCTGATTGGAGGCACTCACCCACGGTGAAGTTGATAGAATAAAGCAGCACAGTGTCTGGGCTTCTTTCAAATTTAAGAGCCATACTTCTTCTCTTCCCCATTCAGAATGTCATCCTTCTCTGCCGAATGGATTTTGCTGTTCACTCAAAAGCATGATATGCTCTAGCGTCAGAAGGCCCTTTGGGATGATTTAGATTCCATGCTGTGGGGGGCATAGAGAATATTAATATTTCACTAGCAGCCTCCCTCCACCGATGAGGCATGTACTGTATACGCTGACACTAGTCGACCTTCGACTCCCAACAACACCCCTCTTTGCTCCACATGATATTCTATACCCAGCTATGATAATCCTTTTCAAACCTCCCTCCACAGTGACCCTTGGCTATACATTTCTCACAGGGGCAGGTTCCCGCTGGGTCAAAGGTAGTTTCACATAGCCAGCTTATGTTTTATATAAGTGGCATTCCTTGACAGCAGCTGTGTTTACAGCCTGATTAGATCGATTCAGGAAAAGAGGGCCAGAATCTTGCTAATTACAGCATGTCCTCACCTTTGGCTTTGATCTCACCCCTATGCTGCAGTTTTAGCAGTGGCAACATTTGTCTCTAAACAGACATGTTTGTCATGTTAACCCTTACTGTGCCTATGTAAAAGGTTCCTCTTCATTTCAACATTATTCCTCGGACTACAACAGTTCTCTACTGTGTCTAAAGAGAACAAAATATTTAGGATACAACATGAAGTGGAAGATGAAAATTATTTAACACGCAAACATTTTAAAAGGATCTTATTCCATAAAATTCTTCATCATAATTAACCTGGAAATTCTAAGCTTATACAACATTGACACAGACAATCCTCAGTGGTGGAAAAAGTACCCAATTGTTATGCTTGAGTAAAAGGTATCTTTAAAAGTTAAATTCACCCACTAAAATACTACTTGAATAAAAGTCTAAAAGTTTTTGACTTTAAATATACGTAATTGGTAAAATATACTCAACTATCAAAAGTATAAATAATTTTAAATTTCTTAGATTAAGCAAACCAGACAGCACCATTTTCTTGTTTTTTATTTGACTTTTATTTACGGATAGCCAGGGGCACACTCCAACACAGCCATCATTTACAGTGCATTCAGAAAATATTCAGACCCTTTGACTTTTTCCAAATGTTGTTATGTTACAGCTGTACTATAAAATGGATGAAATAAAAAAATACTCATCAATCTATACACAATACCCCATAAAGACAAAGCAAAAACAGGTTTTTTGTATTTTTTTCCAAATGTATAAAAATAAAAAACAGAAATACCTTATATACATAGTTATTCAGACCCTTTGCTATGAGACTCGAAATTGAGCTCAGGTGCTTCCTGTTTCCATTGATGATGCTTCAGATGTTTCTACAACTTGATTGGAATCTACCTGTTGTAAATTCAATTGATTGGACATGATTTGGAAAGGCACACAACTGTAAAAAAAATTGTTGGTCTAAATAAGGTCCCACAGTTGACATGGCATGTTAGCATTTTACCCTTCCTTGGGGAAGGGTAAAACATTTTTTTGCAGGATTGAAGGTCCCCAAGAACACAGTGCCTCCATCATTCTTAAATGGAGAAAGTTTAGAACCACCAAGACACTTCCAAGAGCTGGCTGCACGGCAAAACAGAGAAATTGGGGGAGAAGGGCCTTGGTCAGGGAAATGACGAAGAACCCGATGGTCACACTGACAGAGCTCCAGCATTTATCTGTGGAGATGGGAGAACCTTCCAGAAGGACAACAATCTCTGCAGCACTCCACCAATCAGGCCTTTAACTTCTTGGTAACAAGGGGGCAGTATTGAGTAGCTTCGATGAATAAGGTGCCCAGAGTAAACTGCCTGCTACTCTGTCCCAGATGCTAATATATGCATATCATTAGTAGTATTGGATAGAAGTTTCTAAAAACTGTTTGAATGATGTCTGTGAGGATAACAGAACTCATATGGCAGGCAAAAACCTGAGACAAATCTAACCAGGAAGTGGGAATTCTGAGGTTTGTAGTTTCATTTAAGTGATTGCCTATCCAATATGCAGTGTCTATGGGGCCAGATTGCACTCGCCAAGCCTTCCAGCAGATGTCAACAGTCTTTAGAAAGTTGTTTGAGGCTTCTATTGTGGAAGGGTGTCGAATAAGAGCTGTTTCAAGAAGTGGACTAGGCTGAGGCCAATCAGTTGTTTACTGCGCAGTCACGCAGGCGCACCGTTCCTTATTTTTCCACTGTAATGAATGCGCTATTGTCCAGTTGGAATATTATTGAAGATGTATTATAAAAAAGACCCTAAGGATTGATTGTAAACATAGTTTGACAAGTTTCTACAAACGGTAATGCAACTCTTTTGACTTTTCATCTGGATTTTGCGCTCGCGCATAGTGCCTTTGGAATAGTGAACTAAACGTGCGAACAAAACGGAGGTATTTGGACATAAATATGGAAGTAATCGAACAAAACAAACATTTCTTGTGGAAGGGGGAGTCCTGGGAGTGCATTCACACGAAGATCAGCAAAGGTAAGTGAAGATTTATAATGCTATTTATGACTTTTGTTGACTCCACAATTTGGCGGGTAACTGTATTGCTTGCTTTTGTGGCTGAACGCTGTTCTCAGATGATTGACTATTGTGCTTTTGCCGTAAAGCTTTTTTGAAATCTGACACAGCGGTTGCATTAAGAACAAGTTTATATTTTTATTCTATGTAAAACATGTATCTTTTATCAAAGTTTATGATGAGCATTTCTGTTATTTGACGTGGCTCTCTGCAATTTCTCCGGATGTTTTGGAGGCATTTCTGAACATGGTGCCAATGTAAACTGAGGTTTTTGGATATAAATATGAACTTGACCGAACAAAACATACATGTATTGTGTAACATTGAGTTCTGGGAGTGTCATCTGATGAAGATCGTCAAAGGTCAAAGGTTATTTTATCTATATTTATGCTTTTTGTGACACCTCTTTGGTTGGAAAATGGCTGAATGCTTTCTGTGACTAGTTGCTGACCTAACCTAGTTATATGTTCTGCTTTCCCCAAAAATACTTTTTGAAATCGGACACTGTGGTTGGATTAAAAGTGTATCTTTAAAATGGTGTAAAATATATTTTAATTATAAGATTTCTGTTGTTTTGAATTTGGCGCCCTGCAATTTCACTGGCTGTTGGCGAGGTGGGACGCTAGCGTCCCGAACGATCCCAGAGAGGTTAAGGTAGAGTGGACAGAGAGAAACAAGATTCTCTGGTCTGATCGAGGGAAAGATGAACGGTGAAAAGTACAGAGAAATCCTTGATGAAAATCTGCTCCAGAGTGCTCAGGACCTCAGACTTGGAAGAAAGTTCACCTTCCAACAGGACAACAACCCTAAGCACACAGCCAAGACAACACAGGAGTGGCTTCAGGTCTTTGAATGTCCTTGAGTGGCACAGCCAGAGCCCGGACTTGAACCCGATTAAACATCTCTGGAGAGACTAGAAAATAGCTATGCAGCGACACTCCCCATCCAACCTGAAAGAGCTTGAGATCATCTGCAGAGAATTATGTGACAAACTCCCCAAGTACAGGTGTGCCAAGCTTGTAGCATCACACCCAAGAAGACAAATTGCTGCCAAAGGTGCTTCAACAAAGTATTGATTTTACATACACCTTAGCCAAATACATTGAAACTCAGTTTTTCACAATTCCTGACATTTAATCAGTGTACAAAATCCCTGATTTAGGTCAGTTAGGATCACCACTTTATTTTAAGAATGTGAAAAATCAGAATAATAGCAGAGAGAATGATTTATTTCAGCTTTTATTTCTTTCATCACATTCTCAATGGGTAAGAAGTTTACATACTCATTAGTATTTGGTAGCATTGCCTTTAAATTGTTTAACTTGGGTCAAACATTTTGGGTAGCCTCCCACAAGCTTCCCACAATAAGTTGGGTGAATTTTGGCCCATTCCTCCTGACAGAGCTGGTGTAACTGAGTCAGGTTTGTAGGCATCCTTGCTCACACACGCTTTTTCAGTTCTGCCCACAAATTTTCTATAGGACTGAGGTCAGGGCTTTGTGATGGCCACTCCAATACCTTGACTTTGTTGTCCTTAAGTCATTTTGCCACAACTTTGGAAGTAGTTTGGAAGTCAATTTGGAAGACCCATTTTTGACAAAGCTTTGACTTCCTGACTGATGTCTTGAGATGTTAGCTGAAAATATCCACGTAATTTTCCTTCCTCAAGATGCCATAAATTTTGTGAAGTGCACCAGTCCCTCCTGCAGCAAAGCATCCCCACAACATGATGTTGCCACCCCTGTGCTTTATGGATGGAATGGTGTTCTTCGGCTTGTAACGTGTACATTTGGGTGTCAGTGAAAAATGTATGGAGTACAAAGTACATTATTTTATTTAGGAATGTAGTGTATTAAAAGTAGTAAAAAAATAATAATACAGATTCTCCCCAAAAAGTACTTTACACCACTGACAATACTCTATTATCAACACTGGATTGATGTTCACTCTAGTAAATGTGCAACCACAGTACTGCAACATATGGAGGAAAGTTTATCAAAGAAATTGTTGGCTATCAATGCCAATGATGAGTGTCAGAAAGGACTCTTTGCTTGATCTATGAAAAGTGTGTCATTGGAAAATAGTAATTGTGTGATGGTTATGAACTGTGAGGAACAAAACTCCCCAGGTGATGTGTGAGTGAGGAGCCCTTGAATCACTTCAACTTGAGGAAAGACAGACAAAAAAGTTTGTCGATTGCAGAAACGATTAGCTTCGCAAGGCTAGCCGGAGTTCAGGCGTTTTATGTTTCATTTTTACCCAGGCAATAAATGAGGAACACCATTACCCCTTTTCAAATTAAGTCCTGTTTAAGTGCCATTGACACTCAAAGACTTGCATGAATAATGGACAATTATACAAAATTCGATTTGTAGGTGGGACACTATAGTTAATATAAAAGCTTTTGTGTGTCTACAGCCTGAGCACTTACTGTTGTCATGTATTTAACTCTAGCAAGCACTTATTAGATCCAAAGGCCCATGCATGAATTTCATATTGAGGGCCAATCACCCTTTACTGAGTAACCTCAATGATTTGGTTTAAAGGATTGACTCATTTAGAACAAAGCAAATAATGGAGTATACCGACAAAAATACAATAGAGTGCCACATGATTGCAGACACTTGAAGAATATAACTTATTTAAATATGGGCTAAAAAAATCCATGTGTAATTTTGATAGAATACAGAAACAATTCAGAAATCAAACACTACAGTAGTGACACATTCTAATTGGAAATGGTGAACTGTAACAATAAACTCTGTTGACTGACTCAAAGACTTGACTAACAGGGGCCATCCGTATCTCTCCTCTGCTGAGCACAGTGTTCAGCTGTCAGATCCAGGTGTCTGGTTGGCTCACAGTCACAGCTGCCGCCTAATGGAACTGGGAACGCTGTGTCCAGCTGTGGGGAGATGCGAGTCAGAAGGAAAATATTACAGTTTCTCCACCTCCCACAATCACACAACTATGGCCTGAGAGAGCAGGCCATGAAAGGGTTGTGGGGGATGGATGATGGGGGTTAGCTTAGCTACTGAAGAGTTGACCTTATGTTGTTAGGAAATTAGTTGCCATGACGATGAGTCAGAGAGAGAGTGTGTGCATGCGTGCATGCATGTGTGTGCATAATACATGTGTGGCAAGTGTGCTTGAGAGAGTAAAGATGTGAAGGGATGTATGTGTGTCTGGAATCTGAACATAGCCAAGAGATCTTGGGCAATCCTTAAAAGGACTGTTTGGTGTTCAACTGTTAGTCCATATGTGGGCTCCACATTTCTTCTAACGAACAAAAGGCAAAGCCAATGGAATCACACCATGTGGCCCATGGAATTCAAAGACAGAACAGTTACAGTATCTCCGCTGTAAAATGTCTCTGATACTGACAATTATTTGATAGTATATCAGGCATTTAGCCTGTAAGATCTTTGTTCTTTACTCCTGCGTGTTACTTATTAAATCCATGAACTACATTTTATGTGAAAGATTGTCGATAGCTAAAACACTTGATTTATGCACTATCAAGATTTTCCACAGCACTGAGTTTCGACACCTGTTACACCACTGCTGCTTTGCTGTTCAGCTAAATGAGAGATCACATAGATCTTGACAGTACTGTTCTAAGCTGCTTTACATCCTACCTCTCCAACTGCATATGATGCCATAGGAAATGCCTTATTAGATCCCAGTACCATCTCATGTGGTGTACATCAAGGCATTGTTTCAGGCCCCATTGTATTCTACAATTCGATGATTTATGAGATAAATAACATTCCACCTCACACTCTAGCAATTAGGGGTTCTAAGCTCCTCAAAGTTCTTTGAAGAACCGTAGGGTTCTTGGCACTGGAAATTGCCCACAAAATGTTATTCCAAGAACCCATAGGAGGTGGGATTCATCGAGGAACCTCCTTAGTTGATAGAGGTTCTTGCAGAAACCTAACTGCACAAGATTTGTCCCTTATATGATCTAAATTGATATTGTTTTATGATGATACCATCAATCTTTACACAGTTGTGCAGATCTTTCTAAAAACAGAAAAAGGACAATTCACTGGATATCAGTCAACAAAGAGGTAAGAATATGAATGCTATAAGAATATGTTGAAGGCTAGCTGTATTGGGTACAGATGACTGAACTGTTCACTTTTGTGTCTGTGTCTGGAGGTATACAGATGAGGAAGCATACAAAGATATGTCAATTGGTAATGGTGTGTACCATCCTCCTCCCTTACCACTTCAATGAAAATCCCATAAGCCTCTACATTATGGACAAGGTACATGTATGAAAACCATCATCACATTTGTTTAAATTCACATTTACCACAAAACCAAGGTATCAATACTGTCGTATGCATGTTTTGTTAAACATTTGTATAATGCCTATTTTTTTTGATTCACAGACACTCCCTACACCTCCGATGAATATAACAGGAAACCTGTTTGGTCATAATGCAGTGCAAAATCATTCTGGCTATGGATACAGAGAACATCAACACATTAACATCAACACGCCAGAGGATATACCCATTGGACTTGGGGCTCTACTGAGAGTTTACTTCATATTTAGATTTATTTATTCTTCTTTGCCACTAAAATCATAATAAACACTTACAACTAAAATATTGTGTTTTTGTTATGTGTATTATTATTACTTATAATAACAATAGGGGGGTTATTAAAGAAATGGACCCCAAAGGGTTCTTTGAGGATGCATTACGTTTTTTGTGTTTTTTTTTTGCATGTACAAACGATTACCAATCAGAGGTCCACTGTAGACCCATGGCCAGTCTCCCTTTGATGTAGAATCCAGGCTCTCAGTGCTGTCCACTTCATAGTTTCCCTGTCACAGCTAATACTACTCTCTATATTTATCTGAAAAACCATAGGGATTAAGAGTGTGCAGTATATACCCCATGTAGCACTCTGCTCCATAAAAAAGCAGCACATGCACGAAATCTTTTTCCAAAATAATTTGTAAGGTTTTCTACATTTTTCATACCTCAAGAGTAGGGCCTCCACACCTTTTTGTGATGGTGAATAGTGTTTGCACCAACCTAGCACTGTTAGCATTTATGTAATCTCAACTGCTGTAAGTACAGTCATGGCCAAAAGTTTTGAGAATGACACAAATATTAATTTTCACAAAGTTTGCTGCTTCAGTGTCTTTAGATATTTTTGTCAGATGTTACTATGGAATACTGAAGAATAATTACAAGCATTTCATACGTGTCAAAGGCATTTATTGACAATTACATGACGTTGATGCAAAGAGTCAATATTTGTAGTGTTGACCCTTCTTTTTCAAGACCTCTGCAATCCGCCCTGGCATGCTGTCAATTAACTTCTGGGCCACATCCTGACTGAGCCTATTCTTGGATAATCAATGCTTGGAGTTTTATTTGTCCACCCGCCTCTTGAGAATTGACCACACGTTCTCAATGGGATTAAGGTCTGGGGAGTTTCCTGGCCATGGACCCAAAATATCAATGTTTTGTTCCCCGAGCCACTTAGTTATCACTTTTGCCTTATGGCAAGGTGCTCCATCATGCCGGAAAAGGCATTGTTCGTCACCAAACTGTTCCTGCATGGTTGGGAGAATTGCTCTCATGGGATGTGTTGGTACCATTCTTTACTCATGGCTGTGTTCTTAGGCAAAATTGTGAGTGAGCCCATCCCTTGGCTGAGAAGCAACCCCACACATGAATGGTCTCAGGATGCTTTACTGTTGGCATGACACAGGACTGATGGTATCGCTCACCTTGTCTTCTCCGGACAAGCTTTTTTCCGGATGCCCCAAACAATCGGATAGGGGATTCATCAGAGAAAATGACTTTACCCCAGTCCTCAGCAGTCCAATCCTTGTACCTCCAAAAGTCTTCGCCTCACTGTGTGTTTTTATTTGTATTTTTTTACCTTTATTTAACCAGGCAAGTCAGTTAAGAACACATTCTTATTTTCAATGACGGCCTGGGAACAGTGGGTTAACTGCCTGTTCAGGGGCAGAACGACAGATTTGTACCTTGTCAGCTCGGGGGTTTGAACTCGCAACCTTCCTCACCAACTTCAAACATCTGTTATCTGAGCAGCTAACCGATCGCTGCAGCTGTACATAGTCTATCGGTAAATAGCCCACCCATTTTTACCTACCTCATCCCCATACTGTTTATTTATTTACTTTCCTGCTCTTTTGCACACCAATATCTCTACCTGTACATGACCATCTGATCATTTATCACTCCAGTGTTAATCTGCAAAAGTGTAATTATTCTCCTACCTCCTCATGCCTTTTGCACACAATGTATATAGACTCCCCTTTTTTTCTACTGTGTTATTGACTTGTTAATTGTTTACTCCATGTGTAACTCTGTGTTGTCTGTTCACACTGCTATGCTTTATCTTGGCCAGGTCGCAGTTGCAAATGAGAACTTGTTCTCAACTAGCCTACCTGGTTAAATAAAGGTGAAATAAAAAAAAAGTATATATATATTTTTTTAAACTAGTCCAACGCTCTAACCAGTAGGCTACCCTGCCGCCCCAGATGCACTCACACCTGCCTGCTGCCATTCCTGAGCAAGCTCTGTACTGGTGGTGCCCCGATCCCGCAGCTGAATCAACTTTAGGAGACGGTCCTAGAGCTTGCTGGACTTTCTTGGGCGCCCTGAAGCCTTCTTCACAACAATTGAACCGCTCTCCTTGAAGTTCTTGATGATCCGATAAATGATTGATTTAGGTGCACTCTTACTGGCAGCAATATCCTTGCCTGTGAAGCCCTTTTTGTGCAAAGCAATGATGATGGCACATGTTTCCTTGCAGGTAACCATGGTTGACAGAGGAAGAACAATGATTCCAAGCACCACCCTCCTTTTGAAGCTTCCAGTCTGTTATTCAAACTCAATCAGCATGACAGACTGATCTCCAGCCTTGTCCTCATCAACACTCCCACCTGAGTTAACAAGAGAATCACTGACATGATGCTAGCTGGTCTTTTTGTGGCAGGGCAGAAGTGCAGTGGAAATGCTTTTTTTGGGGGGGGGGGATTCAGTTAATTTGCATGGCAAAGAGAGACTTTGCAATTAATTGCAATTCATCTGATCACTCTTCATAACATTCTGGAGTATATGCAAATTGCCATCATACAAACTGAGGCAGCAGACTTTGTGAAAATTAATATTTGTGTCATTTTCAAAACTTTTGCCCATGACTGTACACTTGCACAATGAATAACCTTGCCTGAGACCTGAACCCTTCCACTAGCTACCCTCGTGTTTAGCTCAGCAGGCGAACACAGCTTCCTAGAAAGCAGGAGACCTGAGTTTGAAGGCACTCGGTCCCACAGCCAAATTTGGAAGCAAATTGTTGAGCAATTTTCCTTAGACATAAATCCACTTTGTGTGGGCATGTATTAGTTTCCATAACAAATGTCATAAACCCACAGGGAATTAGATCAGCATTCTGATGGTGGGAGAGTTACTTCAGGCGAGAGAGTACTTTGCAAAATGTGTTTTTATCAAGCTTTTAATTAATTAACTGCTTTTTAGCTCACATATGTATCTTGGCTATGAGCTGTCTCATGAATGAACTGAACCCAGATCAGTATTTCAGAATAGATGTTAGTATGTTATCGATGTCACTGCTAGAAAAATAAACTGTGTGTAGGAAGGAGATGTCACGTCATGTATGTAGGTGACAGGGAAGTCAGGCGCAGGAGAATCAAACTTGGTATAAATGGAGTATTTTCTTAACTTAAAATCAAATCAAATGTATTTATATAGCCCTTCGTACATCAGCTGATATCTCAAAGTGCTGTACAGAAACCCAGCCTAAAACCCCAAACAGCAAGCAATGCAGGTGTAGAAGCACGGTGGCTAGGAAAAACTCCCTAGAAAGGCCAAAACCTAAGAAGAAACCTAGAGAGGAACCAGGCTATGTGGGGTGGCCAGTCCTCTTCTGGCTGTGCCGGGTGGAGAATATAACAGAACATGGCCAAGATGTTCAAATGTTCATGAGTGACCAGCATGGTCCAATAATAATAAGGCAGAACAGTTGAAACTGGAGCAGCAGCACGGCCAGGTGGACTGGGGACAGCAAGGAGCCATCATGTCAGGTAGTCCTGAGGCATGGTCCTAGGGCTCAGGTCCTCCGAGAGAGAGAAAGAGAGAATTAGAGAGAGCACACTTAAATTCACACAGGACACCAAATAGGACAGGAGAAGTACTCCAGATATAACAAACTGACCCTAGCCAGTTTGATGATGGCAAAACACAAACTCCAAAACCAAAGTCCATAATAAAATACATGTGGGTACAAGCACCCGTTGCAGACCAATCCATGAAACACGAACATGAAAACAAACAATCTCCGACAAAAGATATGAGGGGAAACAGAGGGTTAAAAATACACAACATATAATGAATGGGATTGGAACCTGGTGTGTAGGAAGACAAGACAAAACCAATGGAAAATTAAACATAGATCAACGATGGCTAGAAGACCGGTGATGTTGACCGCCGAGCACCGCCCGAACAAGGAGAGGCACTGACTTCGGCAGAAGTCGTGACAGGAGACCTCAAATGTCCATGTAGACTTGCAATACCTACAGTAAAGGACAACAGAGGTGACTGGATAGGTGTTGATGCTGTAAAATCGGTGCTAAACACAATTTTATAAATGCAAGCAATTGTTATATGTATATATTTTTGTTCATCATTCATTGCTTTGCAACATGTGGATTTTTGCAATCTCACAGAACCAATGAATCCCTATGAAAACAAATTGAACCTACAAAATCTACTTTCCACGTAGAAAAGTAGAAAAGTTGTGACAGTGTATTTCAACCATACTATGACAGGCATCGGGGATAGAGGGGGAGATGTAAAGAGACAGACCCGGCTAACACACCCTGCCCACACCTTTGCAGAAATTAAGAGAGTACAGACGTGACCACAGTTAAAACGCCAATTGATCAGTTATGTTTTTCCATCCTGTTACTCCATAAAGAGATTCGTAACAAATGCACCCTCTGCCCCTCCCTGCCAAGAAGCTTTTCTACACAGAGTTATGGCTGTGGGCAATGTTAAAGCAAACTTGCACTACTGGAAACCTGCACTGTTTCTCAGAGTTAAGGTCATTTGTCTTTATAGTGATCCCATTATTAAAAATGGATGCTCACCTCCTGCTGTGACTTCTCTGTTTGGGCTCCACAACACTGGTTAGCACTTCATCCTGAGCCAGCCACCTATCCCATCCAGGCTCTCCTCATCCAGAGCTCATCAGAGATAATACTCAATATGACAGCTTTACTGTCCTGGCTGCTTCCACCAGCCCCATGTATGGATTAACAATAAAACAATAAAAGCCAGTTTCCTTCAAAGCTCAGCAAATTAAATATCTGAAGATGTATTTTTCTCTTTGGATATGAATCGCTGTGTCATGTGGTGTGAGGGAGTACAATACATTTGTCACCTAATGACAGATAATACAAATGTAAAATTGGAGGATCAAAGATCAGTTTCACTGCCTTTGATGCATTTTTCACTGCCTTTGATGCATTGTATTGACTTTAAATAACAATTAAAAACAGTCACACTGCATGATGGCTGATTTGTTGTGTAAAGTTCAAATTAATGACAATATTTATGAAATTGTTACAGCTCATTTGAATGTGCATTTAAGTCCAGATGAATGACAAGCAGAACATTAATGTGTTAGGCTCTCCTTAACTGTAATTGCCGCTGCATTTGTCGATAACAAAATCTGAAAATACTCAGTAACACGATAATAAGAATATTCTTGGAAATGTTGGATAGATGCAACATAAGACCAAAAAAGGACAATGGTTTGAGTGAGAGGTCTAACTAGTGTTTCCAAGTGGCCACACAACTCTCCAATGCACAGTTCAAAGAATAGTCTTCATTTATAAGGTGATTTTTTTAAAGCTCTCCTAGCTGTGCCATTGAGGAACTAGAGAAAGCAAACGTGTAGATGTTTTGTTTGGAACACAGCCCCGCATCCCCGCCTTTACACAATTACTGTTGTTGTTTACCGCAATCCAAAAATGTTCCTTTTTAAATCGCAATCTGGGTTAGGTGGGCATCATTTGAAAGCTACTAGCTAAATGATAAAATATGAATTTACGGTGTTAGGCTTTCAGAAGGCCATGTCATCTTGTAACTGTACATTAAACATAGTGATCATAAACGTTGACACTGTATGTTACGTGAGTTTTATGATATGGAAAGGTAAAGGGCACATTTGGTCTCACAGGTGTTTGGCTTCCTCGTAATATACAGCATTTCCCTCACTCAGACAACAAAACATTTGCAAAAGTTGCAACATTATTGGGAGGGACCGGGGGCCACTTCTTGCTCAAGTTCAGAATGGCTGTCCATCAAAACCCATACAGAGCTGTGAAGCAGAGATCCTGAGCGCTGACGTCATGTATAGCATGTTACTGTACAGCCACTGAGTGTCAATTTAGTCTCTTATCAGTGTCCAAATCTGCAATTTTCAACCTGTGTACGTACGTACGGGTAAGAGTGTAAAGGTCTACAGAAGGCATATACACGATAATATACTATTGGTGATATTTGAATGTTGGCATTATACTGTATCTGTATACTGTGTTGTCAGCATGCCAATTAAAATGAAGTACCTAAGATAAACATTCCTGTGGCATCAAGATCAACATATTTGACAGGATGTAGAGCAATATCATATCACACACTACATATTACAAGTCTACCACAGTAACGTGCTCATAATAGTGCAATGAACGTCACTGTGAGCTAAAAGTAAATTAGAAATTTGTTTGGTACTGTAAATTGTATCTAAACATTCAGTTAATCACCATGCCAAAGCCAGGTGTAAACTGATTAAATTGGACTCTTGCCATCTGGAGTGCCGCTCCACTAAAAGCCTGTTCACCATCAAAACATTTACATCTTGTTGTCTTCCAACCCTCCCACCACTCTCTTTCCATCTCAAATAAATATTCTGCTTGCTTGGACGAAATTCTATCCATGTTTCTTTGACCCTGAGAAATGAACTAGTGATTGTTTGTATCTTTGCGTGCATGTTGCTCCATGAGCAACGCGGCGCAGACTGAAAGAGGGATGCAGTATGCCAAGTTTGGATCCTCCTGAGGAGAGAAAGCCATAAATTACTGACAAGGCAATGTTTAAACGGCTCCATGCCGATTTCCATTCAGATGCATTGTGGTTTTACTACTTATCTGCTCCTTGCCGATGGCTAACATTTTCCCAATTATATTTGAGCCTGTCACGCTCACTACAGTCTTTTCTCTCATATTTCCTCTATCACAGATGTAGGATCTTAATTTGATCTCTCTTTTTTTCCTGAGAATTTTCCATCACAGCTGGAAATGCAAACCTGTTCTGTAGTCAAGGTTTAAAAAGGAATCTAATGTTTGTCATTTCCACTCTAAAATCTCAGACTTGATTTGCCCTAACCAAAAATGTATCAACCCTTACAAAAAGATGTCCATACTTTATAATCCACATAATAATTCACATTTCCTGTTGCTCCACGATTATTTTCCTGCTGTAGGAAACTGGCTTAAATTAAGATTCTACATCTGTGTATGAAAGGATCACACTGACTCACAGGTGAAGTCTGTATACTTGTATAAGCCAGCTACACTACATTACCAAAAGTATGTGGACACCTGCTCGTCAAACGTCACTTTCCAAAATCATGGGCATTAATATAGAATTGGTACCCCCTTTCCTGCTATAGCAGCATGCACTCTTCTGGGAATGCTTTCCACTACATGTTGGAACATGTTGGAACATTGCTGCGGGGGACTTGCTTCCATTCAGCCACAAGAGCATTAGTGAGGTCGGGCACTGATGTTGGGCGATTAGGCCTGGCTCACAGTCGGCGTTCCAATTCATCACAAAGGTGTTTAATGGGGTTGAAATCAGTGGTCTGTGCAGGCCAGTCATGTTCTTCCACACCGATCTCTACAAACCATTTCTGTATGGACCTCGCTTTGTGCACGGGGGCATTGTCATACTGAAACAGGAAAATACCTACCTAAAACTGTTACCACAAAGTTGGAAGGACAGAATCTTCTAGAATGTCAATGTATGCTGTAGATTTAAGATTTCACTTCACTCGTACTAAGGGGCCTAGCACGAACCATAAAAACAGCCCCAGACCATTATTCATCCTCCGTCGAACTTTACAGTTGGCACTATGCTTTCGAGCAGGTAGCATTCTCCTGGCATCCTCCAAACCCAGATTTGTCTGTCGGACTGCCAGATGGTGAAGTGTGATTCATCACTCCAGAGAAAGCATTTCCACTGCTCCAGAGCCCATTGGTGGCGAGCTTTACACCAGCCTACGCATGGTGATCTTAGGCTTGTGTGCTGCTGCTCGGGCCATGGAAACCCATTTCATGAAGCTCCAGACGAACAGTTATTGTGCTGACGTTGCCTTCAGAGGCAGTTTGGAATTCGGTAGTGAGTGTTGCAACTGAGAACTGACATTTTTTGTATTTTTTTTGTCCATGGAGATTGCATGAATGTGTCCTCGATTTTATACACCTGTCAGCAATGGGTGTGGCTGAAATTGCCGATTCCACCTAATTTGAAGGGGTGTCCACATGTGTTTTTATAGATAGTGCATCTGAAAGGCTTAGATCAGAAGGAAATGCTGTGTAGGCTTTGTTAAGTTTTCCTCAATGGTTGAGAAGGATGAGTCAAATATCCAAACAACTAAAATAATAACACCATTCCTGGATACAAAACACATGATTCAAATTAACGTATTGCCCAATTCTCCCCAGGATGTGAACTATGCCTGATGAAAGCACTATAAGTTAAATCCTATAGCCCACAGTATTCACTCTATAAGGGTGTTGCCATGTAAGCACTGTACCTTGTTAGTGTGACACCTGCTACACCCTTATACACCAACCAAATGTTGTGACCCATTGTTGATATAGTCCTACCCTTTGTTTTATCTCTGATGTTCCCCAATATAAAGGTTATGATACTGTACATTTAAATGTGAAATATTACCTAAATTAAAGCAGTATTTTTATGTTTATAGATCTGACAACTGTGCACGTAGGTAGTATCAACCCCCATAACAACTTGTTGCTATACTGCATGTCTCATTGTGGATCTTTCCAGAAGTCGAAGAGAGGGGAAAAAGTGATCAGACAAAGCAGAAATGCAAATTGCATTGGCGACAAATTACATATGTATGTCTCTGTTATTCTCTGCCCAGATAAACAATTACAGTGTTGGTTTTAAGAAGCCATACAGGACTGCAAACACTGTCTCATACTTTCCCCCCTCCTCTGTGTTCCCCTGAAATGTGCCAGACCTTGCACTCTGTAACCCTATCCCTGTGTACTTGACTCTGTCCTGTCTCAATCACTCATTATTTATTCATCGCAATTACTGGAGTGACATTCATTTGAAGTCATATTTTGGGACAGTCATATTTTCCTTCAGCAGATTTATTCATTTTTTTTCTTGAGTTTTTCTTCTGCTTCATCAAATCACTTTAATGATGGGGCTATTCAAACTTCAAGACTCCCTCTTTTTCAGCAAGGAATGTGTTTAAACGCCAATGTCTAAATGGGGTACTTTGTTTAGATAAGGTGTGGTTCCATTACAGTCCCCACTTCAACACGATCCCCTTTCAAATGATGATATGTTCCTGCACAGAATATAACGCAAGTGCACCTCAATCTAGGCCCAAAATGTCTGTCTTGCCATTGGGAACGTCTCTGGCCTTTGCCTTTCCTTTCTACTACCACCAATGCCAGTTCCTCAAGGCTCTCGTGCGAAAGGAATTGGCTCACAATTATCTCACACACCAAAGTCAGACCTTTCATCTTATACCTTGCTTTGCTTCGTATTTCTTAATTACCAACCCAAATATGTCAATGGGTGTGTGACACAGATGGAACAAGGAGTAGAGAAAGTGTGTAGGCTACACGGACCGCGTGCACTTGGCCGTGTCTGCAGACATCAAGGGATCAAGTGCCTGTCGGTGGAGGTAATAGAACCATAAGGTTATTTTTAAGAACAACCCAAGGACTTGTGATTGGTCCCAACCTCAGGAGAAATTCTAGGGCTTCGGCCAGACAAAACACAAGTCTGTGATTCTAGAGTGACGGGGAATGAGAGAGGGAGAAAAATAAAGGAGGATATAGATTGTACAGTATATACTGTATGTACGAGATGGCCTGCCTTAGAATCAAAGCCACTTAAACAAGAAAAGTAAGTGATTGAGACTTGGATTCAGTCCTAGAGCTCATGGCATTGGTTTTGGGTAAAAATGTGTGGCAGATATCCACATCAGAAGCTTACTGGGAGAGAGCAGTTTTATCTCAAGTTTGAACAACACTACATAAGTCCTCTGGGGAGTTATGCCTCAACATGAAGACATACATCAAGTAGCATACACACCTTTTACTACAGACTAACACAACTTTATACATCTTATAATAAAATTTGAAATGTGGCAGCACAGTATTAGTATCACAACGATTTTTGTAAAGTCATAAGCAAAGGTGTGCCTCCTGTCCTTGGCATTGATTTGGAGGTGAATGGTTGGTGGAAAAGCCTTTCTTTGCCTCACATATAATATCTTAAATCCCTAGAGTGTAATTAGCATAATACAAAACTCCCCATAAAAATCGGTCAATTTAAGCTAGAGATATCTTCTTATTTTTTTGCATTGGATGCTTCTCAATCTACCTATGTCGCACTTCAGCATCTGCGGTGAAAGATGCCAGAGCTAGAGCAGTGTTTGTCAGACCATGAGACATCCAAAAAAATCTGTCTTCTCACAAGACTCGTCTGAAGGTCTCCGGGTACCAGTTGAACAAAAATTTATGGAAGTATACTGTGTATGGAGACTCTTTAGAAAAGTGATTGAAATGTAATTTTTTTTTACAAATGTTTTCTGAACTTTATTACATCTCTCAGATATAGGACAGACGATTCAGAACAAACTTCCTTTAGATTTTTGGAGAGGACTATCTGCTCCTTCTAGTGAATCTGTTATTCAATGTGTTCGTGTGGGTTAATAGTAGTGTGGCCCAAAAACGTTTCCATAAAACTTTTTTTTACATTTTTGGGGGTGGATACGTCAAGGGGTCTTAAAATTCCAAATCTAATTGCTAAATGATCCTTGCATGACCTTCTTAAAACAATTCCATATAGCTTAGTAGAACCCCCCTTGATGTGCAGAAACTCATTATCTTTAAACCATCCATGGTAATCTGGTAACATCTCAAAATATGGGATATAGTGCAGCTCGTGTGAAGCACTAGCAGTTTATTGGCCTTGAAGGGAATGGGTGTTAAAACAGTATTATAACAAATTATTACCTACAATACTGTATATTGCTATCTTTTATGCACACCTAGTGGGGCGGCAGGTAGCCTAGTGGTTGTGTTGTGCCAGTAACTGAAAGGTTGAGAGATCAAATCCTCGAGCTGACAAGGTAAAAATCTGTTGTTCTGCCCCTGAACAAGGCAGTTAACCCACTGTTCCTAGGCCGTCATTGCAAATAAGAATTTGTTCTTAACTGACTTGCCGAGTAAAATAAAATGAAATAGTGTAACACTTGGGAGTAAAGAGCTTTATAAAGTACTGATATTCCTGGAGTTCTAGCTGTGTCGAGTTCATAGATGTGTGTATTCAACCTTCAGTCCATGGACTAGAACTGGTCTCTGGGATGTTGAAACATACGTTGAGTATACCAAACATTAGGAACAGCTTCCTAATATTGAGTTTTACACCCATTTTTCCCTCGGGACAGTATCAATTCATTGAAGCATAGACTCTACAATCTGTCAAAAGCATTCCACAGGGATGCTGGCTCATGTTGACTTCAGTGCTTCCCACAGTTGTGTCAAATTGGTTGGATGTCCTTTGGGTGGTGGACCATTCTTGATACACACGGGAAACTGTTGAGCATGAAAAAAACAGTAACGTTGCAGTTCTTGATACAAACCGGTGCACCTGGCACCTACTACCATACCCCGTTTAAAGGCACTTAAATGTTTTTTCTTGCCCATTCAGCCTGAATTAGCACACTTGCAAGGCTTAAAAGTCAGTCTTTAACCTGTCTCCTCTCCTTCATCTACATTGATTGAAGTGGAATTAACAAGTGACATCAATAAGGGATCATAGCTTTCACCTGGATTCATCTGGTCAGTCTATGTCATGGAAAGAGCTGGTGTTCTTAATGTTTTATATACTCAGGTGCTTCTACACCTGCATTGCTTGCTGTTTGGGGTTTTAGGCTGGGTTTCTGTACAGCACTTTGAGATATCAGCTGATGTACGAAGGGCTATATAAATACATTTAATTTGATTTGATTTGTATTTAGGGCCGGATGTTCCCACATTCGCAGAGTCTGCATCCAAGGTAAATGTTAACGTGGCTCTTCCGGGATTCTTCAGTGATAGATATTAAATCCAGCCCTATGTCAGTAAAAAAAAGTCCTAAATAGTCACTGACAATTATGAAAAATCCTCAAACTCGTAACTCATCCACAAACCAGTCTAACTCATTTTCCGGGTTCAAAAGAGCAGTGCACTCAATACTCACATTGGGAATCACACTTTTTCAGAAGCCCAGTAGAGTTTCCAACACAGGGGAGATCTTTCTGACCGGCTGGTGATTTGTAGCATGTATGAGATGGAGCGATTGCAATTTGACAACTATTGACAGGAGTTCAACACAGCTCTCTCTGTGGAGGACACAGCGGAGTACTTTGAAGCTTGATGACATTGCAAACCCGAGCCAGCAGCCCTGTGGAGATCAGATCAGAATTTGGCCTCCACCATCTCCCAGCTGTGTCACGGAGAGAACATTTGGTCAATTTTTACAATCTGCACTTTTTTTACTCTGACTCGATATCCTCTATTCCGTGAAGAACTTGAAAGAGCCAGGCTCTTTTTTCCACAGCAGTTTGCCAAACGTTGTACTTATGATCCTCAAAGAGAGAGGGGAGAAATCAAGAGGATCAGAAGTACACCGTTTTTGAACGGCCTTACACATTCGCTTTTGAATGGCTTTGGCAGTGAAGTAGATTTGGCAGTGAAGTAGTGTCCCCTTGAGTGACAGAACGCTGAGCCAGTCACAGCGCAACTAGAGAACATTACCAACCCCTATGCTCCGTATTTTCCGCTGACTGCCCCACCACCACAGAAAGCACTGAGCTAGGCTGAAACACCTGCATTTCGGAACTGCCTTACTCAAGAAAGCAAAAAACAGATGAAGTTTGCTTGCAGCTTTATTAACTAAAATTATTTTTTATTTGTTTTACGTCGTCTGCAAACTCATATGTGACACATATTAATGCCAAAATAAAATGTAAAACAGGCATCTCCCCCCAAAAATATTATTATTTGTATTATTTATAATTATTTTTCTAGAAAGGTGGAGCTCTGCCCCACCTGCCCTGAATGACGGGTCACCACTGCCCACACATAGATTCCCCCTCTTAAAATCCCCTTCCAGGCACATTATTAACGATACTATAAAATTGATAGATCATGACCATATAAAAATGTCACATTCCCACTCAGTCCACCCCAGTCCTGTTATGGTTGGAATTTGAGCAGTTTGAGTTCCTGCCATGTTTACAAACGAGCCTATAGAGGTGTTGTTAGCTTAGACTGTCAAGAAACACCCAGGAATGAGTGATGCAACGGATGGATATATGGGCGCAGTCATCAGGTATGCTGTCAAACCCGCTTGCGGCTGTTTTTTGGGGGGACTTTTGCACGTTGCCCAACAGCAGGTGGAGGAAGATTGTGCTTTTCTGGTGGACTTTATCCTCTTCTTTCTCCATGATATACATTCCCTGTCGAATCCCACTGTCTCACAGAATAAATCATGAGGAAACGAGCTAAAGAATGGCAATAAAACGGACCTTCTTGCATTTAGATACAGTAAATATAAAGGATATAATGTGTTTCATAAGGCCACTTTCATTTTACACCTAATACTGATGGGTATGACAGCCTTTGACTGTGCTATGGCCTTTGGTGACTTATAACAATTATTAAAGCTGGTCGAGAGGATGCCAAGAGAAAATTGTGCAAATTAGGAAAAACCCTTGAATGAGTAGGTGTGTCCAAACTCTTGACTTGTACTGTATATAGAAAGTATGAATGCTACTGTCTCCACTTCACTTAATTTTTAAACTTAAATACAATTGTGTCCTTGAACATTTAAATGAAATGATCTATTCCAGAGCTAGCACACCTGATTCGACTTATCAACTAATCATCAAGCCCTTGAATATGTGAATCAGGTGAGCTAGATCAGAGCTACAACTAAATTGTGTAATGTCGGAGGGTCCCTGAGTAGAGGTTTTAGAACCACTGCTATTGAGGACTGCTTTTCTGAGGCCTGCCAATATTGCCGACCGGCAGTGGTGGAAAAAGTACCCAAATGTAATACTTTAGTAAAAGTAAAGATACCTTAATAGAAAATGACTCAGGTAAGCATCAAAAGTAAATTTAATTGCAAAAATATACTTAAGAAACAAAAGTAAAAGTATAAATCCCTTAAAATTGCTCATATTAAGCAAACCAGACGGCACAATGTTCTTGTTTTTGTTAATATATGGATAGCCAAGTGCACATTCCAACACTCAGACATAATTTACAAATGAAGCATTTGTGTTTAGTGAGTTTGTCAGATCAGATGATGTAGGGATGTTCTCTTGATAAGTGAGTGAATTGGACTATTTTCCTGTCCTGCTAAGCATTCAAAATGTAATGAGTGCTTTTGGGTGTAAGGGAAAATGTAAAAGGTACATTATTTTCTTTAGGAATGTAGTGAAGTAAAGGTAAAAGTTATCAACAATATAAATAATAAAGTAAAGTACAGATACCCCCAAAAACTACTTAAGTAGTACTTTAAAGTATTTTTCAAAAGTACACACCACTGCCGACCGGTGGCTTCAAAGCCTCAAAGCCTCTCATTGGACAATACATAGCATCAGCAATCCAGGGTTTCACAGGAGGTTGGTTGGGGAGGATGTGGGGAGGGCATGCTCGTGGTAATGGTGGTAGCGAAATTAGTGGAATGGTATCAAACACATGGTTTCTATATGTTTCATCCCATTTCATTAGTGCCATACCAGCCATTTTTATGAGCTGGCCTCCCTTCAGCAGCCTCCACTGCAGAGTTTATATACATTATTGGCAATGATACATCATCTGCATACTGCATCTGTTGACGGATGGGAGAAGTAACTGACATACTCCTATCACAAATCATTGTAAGGCCCAAGTGCAGACTGTGTGAAGTAACAATGTGCAGGCAAACAACAAGTCAAGGCAGGCAGGGGTCGATAATACAGAGTAGGAGCAAAGGTACAGGATGGCAGGCAGGCTCAGATACGGGTAGAATGGTCAGGCAGGCGGGTAAAGGGTCAGGACAGGAAAGGGTCAAAAACCAGGAGGACGATAAAAAGAGAGGCTGGGAAAAGACAGGAGCTGACAGGATGAAAGCTGGTAAGCTTGACAAACAAGACGAACTGGCAACAGACAAACAGAGAACACAGGTCTAAATAGACAGGGGATAATGGGGAAGATGGGAGACACCTGGAGGGGGGTGAGACAAGCACAAAGACAGGTGAAACAGATCAGGGCGTGACACTCCCATTGTATTACTGAACAAAAATATAAACACAAATTGTAAAGTGTTGGACCCATGTTTCATGAGCTGAAATAAAATATCCCAGAAATTTTATTAATGCAAAGAAAGTGTCATTCTCTCACATTTTGTGCAGAAATTTGTTTAGAATCCCTGTTTTTGAGCATTTCTCCTTTGCCAAGATAATCCATCCAACTGACAGGTCTGGTATATCAAGAAGCTGATTAAACACCTTAATCATTAAAACTTCTTACGGCTAGGGGGCAGTATTTGACCCAGATTGTAGTTCCTATGGCGTCCACTAGATGTCAACAGTCTATAGAAATTGTTCAATGTTTTTTTTTAAATGAAGAAGTAGTCGTATTCTGTCACTCAGGTGGACTCTAGTCTTTTGGTGCGCGTGAATGAGAGCACACCCCTCGTTGTTTTTCTCTGGTATTGGAAACAGGTTATTCAGTCTTAAATTTGATCGATTATTTACATATTGGGGGACCTGAGGTTGGATTACAAACACTGTTTGAAATGTTTGGACCAAGTTTACAGGTAACTTATTAGATCCATTGTAGGCATGTTGGGCGAGTTGGAATCGGTGTATTTCTGAATCAAATGCGACAAATAAACTGACATTTTTGGGATATAAAGAAGGACTTTATCAAACAAAACGACCATTCATTGTGTAACTGAGACCTTTGGGATTGCAAAAATATGATTTTCAAAGGTAAGCGATTTATTTTATCGCTATTTCTGACTTTCGTGAGCCATCTGTATGGTTGGAAAACGTTTTTCATGCTTTTGTATGCGGGGCGCTATCCTCAGATAATCGCATGAAATGCTTTCGCCATAAAGCCTTTTTGAAATCTGACAAAGCGGCTGGATTAACAAGAAGTTAAGCTTTTAAATGATGTAAGACACTTGTATTGTCATGAATGTTTAATATTACGAATTTAGTATTTTTGAATTTCGCTCTCTGCAATTTACCGTAAGTTGTCAAATCGATCCCGTTAATGGGATTCTAGCCATAAGGGATCCCTAAGAGGTACTTTATTTGAACTGGGGACAATAAAAGTCCACTCTAAAATGTACAGTTTTGGGAGGGAGCTTGCAATGGCAATTGTAATGCTCAAAGATTCCGTGACGAGATCCTGAGGCCCATTGTTGTGCCATCCAGAGCCATCACCTCATGTCACACCTGTCAAACACGAGACATACAGTGCCTTGCGAAAGTATTCGGCCCCCTTGAACTTTGCGACCTTTTGCCACATTTCAGGCTTCAAACATAAAGCTATAAAACTGTATTTTTTTGTGAAGAATCAACAACAAGTGGGACACAATCATGAAGTGGAAGGACATTTATTGGATATTTAAAACTTTTTTAACAAATCAAAAACTGAAAAATTGGGCGTGCAAAATTATTCAGCCCCTTTACTTTCAGTGCAGCAAACTCTCTCCAGAAGTTCAGTGAGGATCTCTGAATGATCCAATGTTGACCTAAATGACTAATGATGATAAATACAATCCACCTGTGTGTAATCAAGTCTCCGTATAAATGCACCTGCACTGTGATAGTCTTAGAGGTCCGTTAAAAGCGCAGAGAGCATCATGAAGAACAAGGAACACACCAGGCAGGTCCGAGATACTGTTGTGAAGAAGTTTAAAGCCGGATTTGGATACAAAAAGATTTCCCAAGCTTTAAACATCCCAAGGAGCACTGTGCAAGCGATAATATTGAAATGGAAGGAGTATCAGACCACTGCAAATCTACCAAGACCTGGCCGTCCCTCTAAACTTTCAGCTCATACAAGGAGAAGACTGATCAGAGATGCAGCCAAGAGGCCCATGATCACTCTGGATGAACTGCAGAGATCTACAGCTGAGGTGGGAGACTCTGTCCATAGGACAACAATCAGTCGTATATTGCACAAATCTGGCCTTTATGGAAGAGTGGCAAGAAGAAAGCCATTTCTAAAAGATATCCATAAACAGTGTCATTTAAAGTTTGCCACAAGCCACCTGGGAGACACACCAAACATGTGGAAGAAGGTGCTCTGGTCAGATGAAACCAAAATTGAACTTTCTGGCAACAATGCAAAACGTTATGTTTGGCGTAAAAGCAACACAGCTCGTCACGCTGAACACACCATCCCCACTGTCAAACATGGTGGTGGCAGCATCATGGTTTGGGCCTGCTTTTCTTCAGCAGGGACAGGGAAGATGGTTCAAATTAATGGGAAGATGGATGGAGCCAAATACAGGACCATTCTGGAAGAAAACCTGATGGAGTCTGCAAAAGACCTGAGACTGGGACGGAGATTTGTCTTCCAACAAGACAATGATCCAAAACATAAAGCAAAATCTACAATGGAATGGTTCAAAAATAAACATATCCAGGTGTTAGAATGGCCAATTCAAAGTCCAGATCTGAATCCAATCGAGAATCTGTGGAAAGAACTGAAAACTGCTGTTCACAAATGCTCTCCATCCAACCTCACTGAGCTCGAGCTGTTTTGCAAGGAGGAATGGGAAAAAATTTCAGTCTCTCGATGTGCAAAACTGATAGAGACATACCCCAAGTGACTTACAGCTGTAATCGCAGCAAAAGGTGGCGCTACAAAGTATTAACTTAAGGGGGCTGAATAATTTTGCACGCCCAATTTTTCAGTTTTTGATTTGTTAAAAAAGTTTGAAATATCCAATAAATGTCGTTCCACTTCATGATTGTGTCCCACTTGTTGTTGATTCTTCACAAAAAAATACAGTTTTATATCTTTATGTTTGAAGCCTGAAATGTGGCAAAAGGTCGCAAAGTTCAAGGGGGCCGAATACTTTCGCAAGGCACTGTATGTGGCAAGGTCTAGAGTCAATCACGGATTACAAAAAGAAAACCAGCCCCATCGTAGACACCGTCTTGCTCCCAGACAAATTAAACAACGTCTTTGCTCACTTTGAGGACAATACAGTGCCACTGGCACGGCCCGCTACCAAAACCTGTGGGCTCTCCTTCACCATCGCCAACATGAGTTAAACATTTAAACGTGTTAACTCTCGCAAGGCTGCCGCCCCAGACGGCATCCCTAGCCACGTCCCCAGAGCATGCGTAGACCAGCTGGCTGGTGTGTTTACGGACATATTCAATCAATCCCTATCCCAGTCTGCTGTGCCCACATGCTTCAAGAGGGCCAGCATTGTTCCTGTTCCCAAGAAAGCTAAGGTAACTGAGCTAAATGACTATCACCCCGTAGCGCTCAATTCTGTCATCATGAAATGTTTTGAGAGACTATATCACCTCCACCCTAGACCCACTCCAATTTTCTTACCGACCCAATAGGTCCACAGACGACGCAATCGGAAATCACAATCGCACTGCACATTGCCCTATCCCATCTGGACAAGAGGAATACCTACAGTTGAAGTCGGAAGGTTACATACACTTAGGTTGGAGTCATTACAATTAGTTTTTTAACCACTCCACACATTTCTTGTTAACAAATGATAGATTTGGCAAGTCGGTTAGGACATCTACTTTGTGTTTGACACAAGTCATTTTTCCAACAATTGTTTACAGACAGATTATTTCACTTATAATTCACTGTATCACAATTCCAGTGGGTCAGAAGTTGACTGTGCCTTTAAACAGCTTGGAAAATTCCAGAAAATTGTGTCATGGCTTTAGAAGCATCTGATGGGCTAATTGACATCATTTGAGTCAATTGGAGGTGTACCTGTGGATGTATTTCACGGCCTACCTTCAAACTCAGTGCCTCTTTGATTGACATCATGGGAAAATCAAAAGAAAGCAGCCATGACTGAAAAATAATTGTCGACCTCCACAAGTCTGGTTCATCCATGTGAGCAATTTCCAAACACCTGAAGGTTCCACGTTCATCTATACAAACAATAATACGCAAGTATAAAGGCCATGTGACCACGCAGCTGTCATACCGCTTAGGAAGGAGACGTGTTCTGTCCCCTAGAGATTAACGTACTTTGGTGAGGACAAGATCATACTTTTGTGAGAAATGTCCTCTGGTCTGATGGAACACAAATAGACCTGTTTGGCCATAATGACCATCTAAACGATTCCACCAAACATAACGTTTGGAGGAAAAAGGGGGAAACTTGCAAGAACACTATCCCAACATGGAAGCACGTGGGTGGCAGCATCATGCTGTGGGGGTGCTTTGCTACAGGAGGGGCTGGTGCACTTCACAAAATAGATGGCATTCTGAGGTAGGAGAATTATGTGGATATATTGAAGCAACATCTCAAGACATCAGTCAGGAAGTTAAAGCTTGGTCGCAAATGGGTCTTCCAAATTGACAATGACCCCAAGCATACTTCCAAAGTTGTGTCAAAATGGCTTAAGGACAACAAAGTCAAGGTATTGGAGTGGCCATCACAAAGCCCTGACCTCAAACCTATAGAAGATTTGTGGGCAGAACTGAAAAAGCGTGTGCAAGCAAGGAGGCCTACAAACCTGAGTCAGTTACACCAGCTCTGTCAGGAGGAATGGGCCAAAATTAACCCAACTTATTGTGGGAGGCTTGTGGAAGGTTCCCCAATACGTTTGACACAAGTTAAACAATTTAAAGGCAATGCTACCAAATACTAATTGAGTGTATGTAAACTTCTGGGATGTGATGAAATAAATTAAAACTGAAATAAATAATTATCTCAAATATTATTCTGACATTTCACATTCTTAAAATAAAGTGGTGATCCTAACTGATCTATGACAGGGAATTTTTACTATGATTAAATGTCAGGTATTGTGGAAAAACTGAGTTTAAATGTATTGGCTAATGTGTATGTTAACTTTAACATGTATGTAAGAATGCTGTTTATCGACTACAGCTCAGCATTTAACACCATTGTACCCTCCAAACTCGTCATTAAGCTCGTGACCCTGGGTCTCGACCCTGCCCTGTGCAATTGGGTCCTGGACTTTCTGATGGGCCGCCCTCAGGTGGTGAGGGTAGGAAAAAACATCTCCACCCCGCTGATCCTCAACACTGGAGCCCCACAAGGGTGCGTTCTCAGCTCTGTCCTGTACTCCCTGTTCACCCATGACTGCGTGGCCATGCACGCCTCCAACTCAATCATCAAGTTTGCAGACGACACTACAGTGGTAGGCTTGGTAACCAACAATGACAAGACGGCCTACAGGAAGGAGGTGAGGGCTCTCAGAGTGTGGTATGAGGACAATAACCTCACACTCAACGTCAACAAAACAAAGGAGATGATTGTGGACTTCAGGAAACAGCAGAGGGAGCACCCCCCTAACCACATCGACGAGACAGTGGTGGAGAAGGTGGAAAGTTTTAAGTTCCTCGGCGTACACATCACGGACAAGCGGAATTGGTCCACCCACACAGACAGCGTCGTGAAGATGGCGCAACAGTGCCTCTTCAACCTCAAGAGGCTGAAGAAATGTGGCTTGTCATTGAAAACACTCACAAACTTTTACAGATGCACAATCAAGAGCATCCTGTCGAGCTGTGTCACAGCCTGGTATGGAAACTGCTCCACCCACAACCGTAAGGCTCTGCAGAGGGTAGAGCGGTCTGCACAACGCATCACCGGGGAAAACTACCTTTCCTCCATGACACCTACATCACCCGATGTCACAGGAAGGCCAAAAAGATCATCAAGGACAGCAACCACCCGAGCCGCTGCCATCACCCCGCTATCATCCAGAAGGCGAGGTCAGTACAGGTGCATCAAATCTGGGACCGAGAGCCTGAAAAACTGCTTCTATCTCAAGGCCATCAGACTGTTCAACAGCCATCGCTAACATTGAGTGGCTGCTGCCAACATACAGACTCAAATCTCCAGCCACTTTAATAATTAATAATTGGATGTAAATAATGTATCACTTGTCACTTTAAACAATGGCACTTTATAAAATGTTTACATACCCTACATTACTCATGTCACATGTATATACTGTACTCTATACCATCTACTGCATCTTGCCTAAGCAGCACGGCCATCGCTCATCCATATATTTATGTGTAATGTAGATATTCTTATTCATCCCTTTACATTTGCGTGTATAAGGTAGTTGTTGTGAAATTGTCCGATTACTAGTTAGATATTACTGCATTGTTGGAACTAGAAGCATAAGCATTTCGCTACACTCGCATGAACAATTTGATTTGATGTTTCAGCATGATAATGCAGGGCCCCATGTCACAAGGATGTGTACGCAATTCATGGAATGTGCCCAGTTCTTCCATCGCCTGCATACTCATTGAGCTTGTCTGGGATGCTCTGGATCGACGTTAACGACAGCGTGTTCCAGTTCTTCTGAGTTCTGCACTACAACTCAGTTGTAGCAGTAGAAAAACCTATTCTAGTAGAATGTGAACACAATGTGTATAGTGTAGTTAATCTTGCTCCTACTTGAGACGCAGACGTCCCAACTAGAGCTCTGGAAATGCAAATGCGCTACGCTAAACGCTAATAGTATTAGTTAAAACGCAAACGTTCATTAAAATACACATGCTTGGTATTGAATTAAAGCTACACTCGTTGTGAATCCTGGCACCAAGTCAGATTTTTAAAATGCTTTTCGGCGAAAGCATGAGAAGCTATTATCTGATAGCATGTAACACCCCAAAAGACCCGTAGGGGATGTAAACAAAAGAATTAGCATAGTCGGCGCTACACAAACCGCACAATAAAATATAAAACATTCATTACCTTTGACCATCTTCTTTGTTGGCACTCCTTGATGTCCCATAATCAATACTGGGTCTTTTTTCGATTAAATCGGTCCATATATAGCCTAGATATCGATCTATGAAGACTGTGTGATAAACGGAAAAAAATAGCGTTTCATAACGTAACGTCATTTTTTAAAAGTTAAAAAGTCGACGATAAACTTTCACAAAACACTTCGAAATACTTTTCTAATGCAACTTTAGGTATTAGTACACGTTAATAAGCGATAAAAATCATCAGGAGGCGATGTAAATTCGATAGCTGGTCGTCTGGAAAAAATGTCCGGAAAAACACCGGGCCAATACATCAAGTTGGAGGTCGGAGGGAATCGGTTCACTTTGGTCGGTTCTACCAAGAATCAAATCCGAATCAAATGAGAAGACTCTATACATCCTGTGGAAGCTGTAGGTACTGCAACCTCGGCCTCATTTAATACGGTTCACCTTTAACAATGGGTTGAAGTGGCGCATGGATATTTTTTTCCATTTTCAGTGATCAGATTTTCCTGCGCTTTTCGATGAAACAGACGTTCTGTTATAGTCACAGCCGTGATTTAACCAGTTTTAGAAACGTTAGAGTGTTTTCTATACACACATACTAATCATATGCATATACTATATTCCTGGCATGAGTAGCAGGACGCCAAAATGTTGCGCGATTTTTAACAGAATGTTCGAAAAAGTAGGGGGTAGGCTTAAGAGGTTTTAAGAAGCCAGTAGAATTTCAAGGTGGTGTTAATAACATTTCAAACCCTAGCCTCTCTAAATGCATGGAGACTTTAAGAAATTTGAATGGATGCAGGAGAAAGCAAAACCTCCTCGCCACACACCTGTATATAGTTTACTGAACGTTTTTAAGAAACACTCTAGTGGGGGAAGAAAGCTGTTGAATAGTGTTAGTTGATTTTCATTTCAATAACTTTGCCATGCCTGTTTTTAGCATTTGAGTCTTTATTCAGCAATAAGTAATGTCTGAATCTCAAATGTGCCTTAGACCTTCAGCCAGACAAGCACTAATTAGCACTAATTATGTTTTTGATTTTTTGCAGTATTATTTCTGCAACCGCCAGTGTCCTTCTAACAGTTTAGTGGAACACACTCACATGGCCAGACTCCTCTCGGCTAGCTCTGCATTTCTGTGCATACAAGGTATGCAGACGCCACGCATGTCTTCAGAAATGAAAAATGGCAATCCAACATTCCCTTCATATCCTTACAATCATTAATATTACCATGAATGTCATATTTACACCTACCCATTGAACACAGACGGCCTATGTGTCCTAGATACATACATCTGATTGACTGCCTTGTTCTGGCATGTTAATTTAATTCCAGGCATTTTTCTCCAGCATATTTCAGGCAGAACGTTATCAGGGTGTCTTCTACATAAACAAACTGAGCTAGGGAGTAGCTTGTTAGCATTGCCATTTCTAGATGCTGATGGATGCGCAGTTATGTGTGAAGGCTCCAAGCAAAATCTCTCTCCATGTGTATTCCATAAAACGACTGTTAGATAGACTTTCACTATGACAAGTATGAAGTGATATTAATGCCAACATGAAAGGTTGAATTCCAATAAAATGTATGTTGGCACTGTTATCACTCCATACACAAGCTTCACCTTGCCTGTAATTTGAGTGATAGAGTATGCAAATAAGTCCATTGTAGCCTTGGTATGAGTAATTCCCTCATCTGGAATGTGTCAGGATTCGGTGCGGTGGGAAATGGTATGTTGCTAAACAACCATGGTCCCTAAAGAAGCAGACTGCTTGGCAGTTTCTTACTATGCTCACCCCACGGAGCTTTAGAAGAATGCGTCGGAAGCTCCAGATTAGCACTAATGGGTACAGCGAGACTGGAAGGCAGACTACACGCCTACATGTGGGGATTGAGATGCATGCGTCCTACAGCCTCCACACTAAGCCTGCCGCCCCAAACCCTCTCTCAGGCAGAGGCACCTGTACATCCATACAGGAAGTGAAGAAGCCTGACGAGGCAGTGTGGCTGCCTGAGCAGATGCAACACCACATCAAACATCAAACCAGGATGTGATGATTCACAAACAGGACTTCCGTACAGAGGGAGGTGGAGGTGGTAGGGGATTTGGGGAATGGGCGAGGTGGTGTGTGTGTGTGGGAGTTTGGTGCCGGATTGGGCAGGAAGAAGAATGTGTAGAAGGGTAGGGGGGATGTGTTGCTATAGAGATACTGCCACGAAGGAGAGAGGGAGGCGGCACATAAGTTGTCGATGGGGAGAATTCTGGGTGTGGGCGCAAAGAGGGGAGGTATGGCGGGGCAGGAAATGTTGCCGGGGGAGGGAGAATGTTTGGAGAGGGTAAGGGGAATGGATGAGGTGTCAGCAAGGGACAGGGAAGGGCAGGATGCTGGGCACAGCGTGCGGAGGCTGGAGCATAGTGGAACAGGGCCTCTCTCTCTCTTTCAATCTCTCGCTCTCCTTCCCTCTCTCTGTTTTCGTCTCTCGCTCTCCTTTCCTCTCTCTCTCTCTCTCTCATCCCCTCCCCCTCTCTCTCTCTCTCTCTCATTCCCCCTCTCTCTCTCATTCTTCCTCTCTCTCTCATTCCCCCTCTCTCATTCCATCTCTCTCTCTCATTCCCCCTCTCTCTCATTCCCTCTCTCTCTCATTTCCTCTCTCTCTCTGGGGACAGGCTGGTTTGAATGATCATGTGGACGCGGCGAGACACCCATACGCCACTCCCCTGACTAATTACTCTCTTCTGACTGTTGTTATCTTAGGAAAATGGCGGTAACGCATCACTGCACATGAAAGGTGCGTGGGGGGAAATGTAATGAGCACCATCTGAATGTGCAGTGAATTTCAGGGACAAGGACACATACGATGATGCCTTGTAACTCAGTATTATCTCTTTCCAGTAAGCAGTAAGGTAGAGGAGCTGGTTGAGAGCACGGTGGGAAGGAGCAGGGATCCTTGTGCCTCTTATGAATTATTAAGACCAAGGAAGATCACCTAAATACCTTTGACAATTGTACAGTACCACATTGGTTCTTGTAACAGAGGACAGAGATGAAGGTGTTTGTGTGAGCTTATGGTGGACACAGGTAGGTAAACCAAAAACCTCTGAAAACATCATGCTTCGCCAGTATACAGTGCCACACAGACATCAGTCGAGAACGGGGAAGGAAACCGGCTATAAGCCTCACTGTGTCACTGCAGGGTTTAACATCTCATCCATAATGGAAATGTTTCCTGGCTCTCCATTCAAAATGCATTGCTGTCCGTAGACACATTGTTTTGTTCAGGTGGCATTGGGGTCATTGAAGGCCAAGCATCATGAATGGTGACAGTTCAATGCTAATTGACACTGACACCAATGCTTAGGTGTCTACTTTTTGCGTAAGAGGTTAGTGAGAGGGTGTCTCGGGTAACAGAACACCTTGGCCTTGGTAGACAAGGATCATGCGATACGTCACACCATCCATGGGTTTTGTTACTTAGGTAAGAAACGGAAGAACATTTCCAAAATCGTGGAGGTTCTATGTAAAACTGTCCAATAAGAAAGGCTTGTTTTTTTTCTTTGCTAAAATGTTTGCTAAAGTGAGCCCAAATGAATAAGACCCAGCCCTTCTGATTGGAGTCACTGGGTTCATTTAAGGATTTTTATTTGGGCTGTGGGAATGAAACCTAACACAGTAAGCTGTCAACAAGTGTCAGGTGAACTAAGTAGCCTACAAGCAGACAAGAATAGCTAGATGTATACTGAACAGAACTATGACCGCAACATGCAACAATTTCTAAGACTTTACTGAGTTACAGTTCATATAAGGAAGTCAATCAAATGAATCATTAGGCCCTAATCTATAGATTTCACATGACATGGAATACAGATATGCATCTGTTGGTCACAGATACATTAAAAAAAGGTTGGATCAGAAAACCAGTCAGTGTCTGGTGTGACAATTTGCCTCGTGCAGCGTGACACATCTCCTTCGCATAGAGTTGATCAGGCTGTTGATTGTGTCCTGTGGAATGTTGTCCCACTCCTTTCAATACCTGTGTGAAGTTGCTGGATACTGGCAGGAACTGTAACATCCTGTCATACTTGTCGATCCAGAGCATCCCAAACATGCTCAATGGGTGACATGTCTGGTGACTATGCAGGCCATGGGAGAACTGGGACATTTTCAGCTTCCAGGAATTGTGTACACATCCTTGCGACATGGGGCCATGCATTATCATGCTGAAACATGACGTGATGGATGAATGCCACGACAATGGGCATCAGGATCTCCTCACGGTATCTCTGTGCATTCAAATTGCCACTGATAAAATGCAATTGTGTCCGTTGTCCATAGCTTATTCCTGCCCATACAATTACCCCACCGCCACCATGGGGCGCTCTGTTCACAACATTGACATTTGCAAACCGCTCACCCACACGACGGGCCTTTTATTGTCCCCAGCACAAGGTGCACCTGTGTAATGATTGTGCTGTTTAATTAGCTTATTGATATGTAACACCTGTCAGGTGAATGGATTATCTTGGCAAAGGAGAAATGCTCACTAACAGGGATGTAAACATATGTGTGCAAACCATTTCAGAGAAATACACTGATTGTGCGATTGTGAGTTGATTCAGTAGGTCTTTACACATACTGTAGTGAGATGTGTCTGTAAAGAAAGTAACTTGAAGTTAGTGTGATGCTAAATGCTATTTTGCTTGCCTGTTCCAAAATGAAAATGTTGTTTATGGCCTTAGGGCTGGGGTTTTACATGACTGCAGAACACCTGCTGAGACAAAGCCTACCTCAGATGCATATTAGCCAGCAGCAGAATACACGTGACACTGTGACACCGGCATATGAGTTGCAATTCAATGGAGGCACATTACATTTTTCCTCAATGAGTTTTCAGAAGTGTGTTTAATTTGTGTTCTGGGTGTTCTGGGTGTAGGAATTTGGCACTTCACACTGGGCACACACTGGTTGAATCAATGTTATTTCCACATCATTTCAATAATATTACACTGAACCAATGTGGGATAGACGTTGAAGTGACGTCTGTGGTAAGTGGGTTGATTTAGAAATCAGCAGGCCCTTGGCATGTGTGTAACTTAACTCCCTCAGCCAGGGACATTCTGCTGTGCAAATTAAATACACTTATTCCATTTGATTGACAACTGGAGAAGCTCTAACTGTAACTGTGTGGGATATTGAGAGCATGGTAGGATGAGTCGACCATGACACTGGGTAAGACAAGAGCTCCAAGGGTGCGGTTTCCAGAGTGACTCCTGTATTTCCAGTGGAACTCGGGGTCACTGTGTGGTGAGGCCACCCATGTCTGGCTATGCAGGGCCTTGTGTGCTGTACAGGAGACATTAAACAGGCATTTGGACCAGTTGACGAAATGCTTGGCCAAGCCCTGGAGTATTAAGAGCCAAGTCTACTGGAATTGTTGCACAGTCCACTATAAAGTTACTGTGGGCACAGACCAAGACAGGTTCTACCCTAGGACATACTCTATCCAGAACCCAGTCATTAACCTCAGGCCTGAATCTGCCCTGACCCACCAGTAGGTTCTCACACCACCATTTGGGAAACCCAGTTCTACCCCATTACAGCACTGTCAACTGCAATGAACTTTGTGCTCCACAGCCCACCTTGGAACTGCGTGTTCCCCTCTGTTCTTTGACACATATTCACCCCCCCCCCCTAGAACTACTGTAAATGTTGGCTGTGATCTCCTGGATTTGTAAACACCAGACAGGGGCCAAACCCATACGGAAAAACGACATGATTTCACATGTGATATTTCACATTACATTTTTCATGTGGATTTTCACATTTGAAATCATTTTAAACCATGTGCTTTTGGAACACTTCACGTGATGATATTTCATCATGTGGATTTTCAAATGTGATCGCTTAACCTTTCACATGTGGATTCGACATGCGATTTCACAGGTGATGCCCTGCAAATAAAAATGATTCACACACAGACAGTGATTTTAACACTTTGACTACATTATTTATGCTTATTTATATAGTCATTATTATTCAACATGTCCTTACCCGCGATTTTAACTCACAACCTCTTGGTTCACTGCATGAGAATCGTCCTGCTACGTCATCATGTCTGTGTCAATAACTGATTTAACCTGTATTCCTACACTTTGGACTTCAAAGTACAGCTCAGCTTTGTTAACTCTCAAATTTTTGGAAATAATTAAATGTAATCAATAATGAGAGAATAGTCAGAGATGTATTACAGGTATTGGATGTGTATGGGAATGCTACAGACTTTGTGGTGCAGCAGAAAGGTCAGTGCAACTCAAATCCGAAGGTCGTGAGTTAATATCCCAGGTGGGGACTTATTTTTTCGGAACCGCTACTGTATGACACATGAAATTGCACACGTACAAAACATGTGTATATCACGTGTAAAGTGTTCCAGAAACACGTTTTCACATTTGAAATGTCACATAAAGTGTTCCAAAAACACGTTTTCACATGATTTCACGTGCAAAAATGTAATGTTTCATGTGTGAAGTCATGTGTGTTAATATAAAGTACAAACCTGCAGAAATATCTGATGTACTCCCAAACAAGAGATGTCAAGTTCAAATCGCCAAAGAATTAATGTATACTCTACGGCAGGGGTATTCAATAATTCCGGAGCCTGCTGGTTTTCTGTTTTGCCTAAAAATGAATTGCAGCTGCCTGGATCCCAGATCTAAATCAGTCCCTGATTAGAGGGGAACAATGAAAAAACAAAGTGGAACTGGATTTGAGGTTGAGATTTCTGCTCACATATCTGGTGGTGTGGCTGCACTATAGTAGGACATTTCAGGTTTCTAGCCTCCGAGAGATTATGAGTTCAAATCAGCATACTGTTAATGCATACTGTCACAGTGGCTTGCAAAAGTATTCACCCTACTTGGCATTTTTCCTATTTTGTTGTCTTACAACCTGGAATTAAAATAGATTTTTTGGGGGGTTTGTATCATTTGATTTACACAACATGCCTACCCCTTTGAAGATGCAAAATATTTTTTATTGTGAAACAAACAAGAGATAAGACAAAAATACAGAACTTGAGCGTGCATAACTATTCACTCCCCCCAAAGTCAATACTTTAAAGAGCCACCTTTTGCAGCAATTACAGCTGCAAGTCTCTTGGGATATGTCTCTATAAGCTTGGCACATCTAGCCACTGGGATTTTTGCCCATGCTTCAAGGAAAAACTGCTCCAGCTCCTTCAAGTTGGATGGGTTCCACTGGTGAATAGAAATCTTTAAGTCATACCACAGATTCTGAATTGGATTGAGGTCTGGGCTTTGACTAGGGCATTCCAAGACATTTAAATGTTTCCCCTTAAACCACTCGAGTGTTGCTTTAACAGTATGCTTAGGGTCATTGTCTTGCTGGAAGGTGAACCTCCGTACCAGTCTCAAATCTCTGGAAGACTGAAACAGGTTTCCCTCAACAATTTCCCTGTATTTAGCGGCATCCATCATTCCTTCAATTCTGACCAGTTTCCCAGTCCCTGCCGATGGAAAAACATCCCCGCAGCATCATGCTGCCACCACCATGCTTCACTGTGGTGATGGTGTTCTCGGGTTGTGTAGAGGTGTTGGGTTTACGCCAGAGAGCATTTTCCTTGATGGCCAAAAAGCCACAATTTAGTCTCATCTGACATGCCTTTTGGCGAACACCAAACATGTTTGCTTATTTTTTTCTTTAAGCAATGGCTTTCTTCTCGCCACTCCTCCGTAAAGCCCAGCTGTGGGGAGTGTACGGCTTAAAGTGGTCCTATGGACAGGTACTCCAATTTCTGCTGTGGAACATTGCAGCTCATTCAGGGTTATCTTTGGTCTCAAAGATAACAGTTTTCAATTGTATTAACATAATTGCAAAAGGTTTTTCTAATGATAAATTAGCCCTTTTAAAATGAGAAACTTGGATTTAGCTAACACAACGTGACATTGGAACACAGGAGTGATGGTTGCTGATAACGGGCCTCTGTACGCCTATGTAGATATTCCATAAAAAATCTGCAGTTTTCAGCTACAATAGTCATTTACATCATTAACAATGTCTACACTGTATTTCTGAACAATTTGATGTTATTTTAATGGATACAATTTTTGCTTATCTTTCAAAAACAAGGACATTTCTAAATGACCCCAAACCGTTGAATGGTAGTGTATTTTAAGAAGAAGTTGTGCATCAATAATGCCTGTTATATTATTAAAGACCATACTGTCCTTTCACATTAACACCTTAAATTAGCTGTGATAATACAGTATAATATTCATGGTATCACATGTTGAAATTTTGCCTCCCCATGTTGTCACATTTCTTTCACAAGACATCATGTTTTCACATGTACTCACGTGTAATTTCATATTATCACATGTTGAGATTTTGCATCTCCATGTTGCCACATTTATATCACATTAACTTCACTTGAGATCACACGAGATCACATGTTTACATGTGAAATTCATTTGTTTTTTCCGTAAGGGAACATTGTGCTGTGCCCCTATAAACATCCTGGTCACTAGTGACCAGACGACTGGATAAGTGTACCTGTTGTTAGTGAGAGGTGGAGCATGGCAACGTAGCAACTCACAACAAGAGCGTGCCAGTTGTTAGTTTGACTAGCCTCCAGTTGCTGTCAGCTCCTGAGAAACAGAGAAAAGTGGTGACACAGCACACAGACATTCCATCAACACACCACACAAGCTTCACATGCTGCCATATGGTTGACATAATATGTCACGAGCACTGAGCAGTCATAACAAGTGATCTAAGTTTGTGAGGAATAATCGTACCACTCGGTCACGTCATAGAGTCGTTGGGTTTGGCTATTGGTCTGATGATCATCTACCCAAAGATGTCTACCATACTATTGAAATGAAATCATCTGCCATGATTGTGTACATGCTGGTCCTCCATGAAGGAGTGCCTTTTGCATGCCTTTAATATTTTAAGTAGAAGTTGTGCATCAATATTGAATTTTAAAAGCCTGCTATATTAAATGAAGTGCCCGAATCTATGGATTTCACATGAATGGGAATGCAGATATTGGTCACAGATCCCTTAAAAAAGGTTGGGTCATGAATCAGAAAAGCAGTCAGTATCTGGTGTGAACACCATTTGCCTCATGCAGCCCCATACAGAAAATAAATAAATGTCAATATATTTTCAGATGCATTTTCAAGAAACACGTGAAAATATAAAGAGTAATACATTTTGGCATACAGGGCATTCGGAAAGTATTCAGACCCCTTCACCTTTTCCACATTTCGTTACATTACAGCCTTTTCCTAAAAAAAAACAACCCTCATCAATCTAAACACAATATCACATAATGAAAAAGCAAAAAAGGAAAGGTTGACAAATGTATACAAAAAATAAAATAAATGTATCACATTTACATAACTATGCAGACCTTAGTTGAAGTGCTTTTGGAACCAATTACAGCCTCAAGTACTGTTGTGTATGATGCTACAAGCTTGGCACACCTGTATTTGGGGAGAGTCTCAAGTTCATCTCTGCAGATCCTCTTTTCTACACCCATTCAGCATCGTTCACACCCTCTTAAGCCTTAGCCCCAACCATCTCTTTAAGGATTCCCATATGAGGCCAAGATTTCAAGACATAAGGTTGGTTTATACTATGTTTATCGACAGTTGTCATCATTACCATTCTATTGTCGTCCGACATCAAACTTGTCGTTGTCGGTATGAAAAAGTATAAACACAAAAACTACAGGCTGCATGACTAGGGCTGTTGCAGTGACCGTATTACTGCCACACCGGCAGTCACGAGTCAGGAAGGCAGTCAAATTATCACTTGTAAATGAAGCCCTGCATAAGAAATGATGCCTTTTTCTAATCATAGCACCTCATGTAGCCTAGACCTTAGGCCTACAGTATATTTAACTTTTTATGGCTGCAGGGACAGTATTGAGTAGCTTGGATGAAAGGTGCCCATATCAAATGGCCTGCTCCTCAGTCATAGTTGCTAATATTTGCATATTATTAGTAGTATTGGATAGAAAACACTCTGACGTTTCTAAAACTGTTTGAATGATGTCTGTGAGTATAACAGAACTCATATTCTGTACATTATAATGTACAACTCTGTACATTATACCTTGATGCTATTTTACCGCCCCCAGAAACCTCCTTTTACTCTATGTTCCAGACGTTCTAGACGACCAATTCTCATAGCTTTTAGCCGTACCCTTATTCTACTCCTCCTATGTTCCTCTGGCGATGTAGAGGTGAATCCAGGCCCTGCAGTGCCTAGCTCCACTCCTATTCCCCAGGCGCTCTCTTTTGACGACTTCTGTAACCGTAATAGCCTTGGTTTCATGCATGTTAACATTAGAAGCCTCCTCCCTAAGTTTGTTCTATTCACTGCTTTAGCACACTCTGCCAACCCGGATGTTCTAGCTGTGTCTGAATCCTGGCTTAGGAAGACCACCAAAAACTCTGAAATTTTAATTCCAAACTACAACATTTTCAGACACGATAGAACTGCCAAAGGGGGCGGTGTTGCAATCTACTGCAAAGATAGCCTGCAGAGTTCTGTCCTACTATCCAGGTCTGTACCCAAACAATTTGAACTTCTACTTTTAAAAATCCACCTCTCTAAAAACAAGTCTCTCACCGTTGCCGCCTGCTATAGACCACCCTCTGCCCCCAGCTGTGCTCTGGACACCATATGTGAACTGATTGCCCCCCATCTATCTTCAGAGTTCGTGCTGCTAGGCGACCTAAACTGGAACATGCTTAACACCCCAGCGATCCTACAATCTAAACTTGATGCCCTCAATCTCACACAAATTATCAATGAACCTACCAGGTACCTCCCCAAAGCCTTAAACACGGGCACCCTCATAGATATCATCCTAACCAACTTCCCCTCTAAATACACCTCTGCTGTCTTCAACCAAGATCTCAGAGATCACTGCCTCATTGCCTGCATCTGTAATGGGTCAGCGGTCAAACGACCTCCACTCATCACTGTAAAACGCTCCCTGAAACACTTCTGCGAGCAGGCCTTTCTAATCGACCTGGCCGGGGTATCCTGGAAGGATATTGATCTCATCCCGTCAGTAGAGGATGCCTGGATATTTTTTTTAAATGCCTTCCTAACCATCTTAAATAAACATGCCCCATTCAAGAAATTTAGAACCAGGAACAGATATAGCCCTTGGTTCTCCCCAGACCTGACTGCCCTTAACTAACACAAAAACATCCTATGGCGTTCTGCATTATAGCATCGAACAGCCCCCGTGATATGCAGCTGTTCAGGGAAGCTAGAAACCATTACACACAGGCAGTTAGAAAAGCCAAGGCTAACTTTTTCAAGCAGAAATTTGCTTCCTGCAACACTAACTCAAAAAAGTTCTGGGACACTGTAAAGTCCATGGAGAATAAGAACACCTCCTCCCAGCTGCCCACTGCACTGAAGATAGGAAACACTGTCACCACTGATAAATCCACCATAATTGAGAATTTCAATAAGCATTTTTCTACGGCTGGCCATGCTTTCCACCTGGCTACTCCTACCCCGGTCAACAGCACTGCACCCCCAACAGCAACTCGCCCAAGCCTTCCCCATTTCTCCTTCTCCCAAATCCATTCAGCTGATGTTCTGAAAGAGCTGCAAAATCTGGACCCCTACAAATCAGCCGGGCTAGACAACCTGGACCCTTTCTTTCTAAAATTATCTGCCGAAATTGTTGCCACCCATATTACTAGCCTGGTCAACCTCTCTTTCGTGTCGTCTGAGATTCCCAAAGATTGGAAAGCAGCTGCGGTCATCCCCCTCTTCAAAGAGGGGGACACTCTTGACCCAAACTGCTACAGACCTATATCTATCCTACCGTGCCTTTCTAAGGTCTTCGAAAGCCAAGTCAACAAACAGATTACTGACCATTTCGAATCTCACCATACCTTCTCTGCTATGCAATCTGGTTTCAGAGCTGGTCATGGGTGCACCTCAGCCACGCTCAAGGTCCTAAACGATATCTTACCCGCCATCGATAAGAAACATTACTGTGCGGCCAGCCGTATTCATTGATCTGGCCAAGGCTTTCGACTCTGTCAATCACCACATCCTCATCGGCAGACTCGACAGCCTTGGTTTCTCAAATGATTGCCTCGCCTGGTTCACCAACTACTTCTCTGATAGAGTTCAGTGTGTCAAATCGGAGGGTCTGCTGTCCGGACCTCTGGCAGTCTCTATGGGGGTGCCACAGGGTTCAATTCTTGGACCGACTCTGTATACATCAATTCTCTGTATACAATGAGTATATCAATGAGGTCTGTATATCTCTGTATATCAATGAGGTCGCTCTAGCTGCTGGTGAGTCTCTGATCCACCTCTACGCAGACGACACCATTCTGTATATTTCCGGCCCTTCTTTGGACACTGTGTTAACAACCCTCCAGGCAAGCTTCAATGCCATACAACTCTCCTTCTGTGGCCTCCAATTGCTCTTAAATACAAGTAAAACTAAATGCATGCTCTTCAACCGATCGCTACCTGCACCTACCCGCCTGTCCAACATCACTACTCTGGACGGCTCTGACTTAGAATACGTGGACAACTACAAATACTTAGGTGTCTGGTTAGACTGTAAACTCTCCTTCCAGACCCATATCAAACATCTCCAATCCAAAGTTAAATCTAGAATTGGCTTCCTATTTCGCAACAAAGCATCCTTCACTCATGCTGCCAAACATACCCTTGTAAAACTGACCATCCTACCAATCCTCGACTTTGGCGATGTCATTTACAAAATAGCCTCCAATACCCTACTCAACAAATTGGATGCAGTCTATCACAGTGCAATCCGTTTTGTCACCAAAGCCCCATATACTACCCACCATTGCGACCTGTACGCTCTCGTTGGCTGGCCCTCGCTTCATACTCGTCGCCAAACCCACTGGCTCCATGTCATCTACAAGACCCTGCTAGGTAAAGGTCCCCCCTTATCTCAGCTCGCTGGTCCCCATAGCATCTCCCACCTGTAGCACACGCTCCAGCAGGTATATCTCTCTAGTCACCCCCAAAACCAATTCTTTCTTTGGCCGCCTCTCCTTCCAGTTCTCTGCTGCCAATGACTGAAACGAACTACAAAAATCTCTGAAACTGGAAACACTTATCTCCCTCACTAGCTTTAAGCACCAACTGTCAGAGCAGCTCACAGATTACTGCACCTGTACATAGCCCACCTATAATTTAGCCCAAACAACTACTAATTAATTTTAATTTATTTATTTATTTTGCTCCTTTGCACCCCATTATTTTTATTTCTACTTTGCACATTCTTCCATTGCAAAACTACCATTCCAGTGTTTTACTTGCTATATTGTATTTACTTTGCCACCATGGCCTTTTTTGCCTTTACCTCCCTTCTCACCTCATTTGCTCACATTGTATATAGACTTGTTTATACTGTATTATTGACTGTATGTTTGTTTTACTCCATGTGTAACTCTGTGTCGTTGTATCTGTCGAACTGCTTTGCTTTATCTTGGCCAGGTCGCAATTGTAAATGAGAACTTGTTCTCAACTTGCCTACCTGGTTAAATAAAGGTAAAGTAAAATAAATAAAATTAAAATATTGGCAGGCAAAATCCTGAGTTGAAATCAAAACAGGAAGTCAGAAATCTGAGCTTGTATGTATTCAATGAAATCCCATTGAGATATGAATGATGTTGCACTGTCTAGGGGTTCCACTATATGTCAACCATCAATAGAAATTATAATGGGGCTTCTATGTTGTTGTGGGAGTGAATGAGAGCAGAATATATCAGATGTCCATCAAGCAGCCATTTTTGTGATCGCGCTTTTTCTTCATGGTAGTCACTTGCGTTCCATTGCTCAGAAAGACAAGAAGGAATACTCCGGGTGGAACTTTATTGAAGCTATATGTTAAAAACATCCTAATGATTGATTCTCTACTTAGTTTGAAATGTTTCTTCGACCGGTAATATCACTTTTTGAAGTTTTTGTATATATAACGCTGACCAGAATTAGCGTTTGGATATGTATACCAAACGTGCTAACAAAAGAAGGTATTTGGACATAAATAATGGACATTTTCGAACAAAACAAACATTTATTGTGGACCTGGGATTCCTGGTGTGCTTTCTGATGTAGATCATCAAAGGTAAGGGAATATTTATCATGTAATTTCTTGTTTATGTTGACGCCATCTTTGCGGCTGTGGTGTTTTTACTTTTGAGCGCCGTCTCAGATTATTGCATGCGTTTCTTTTTCTGTAAAGTTTTTTTTAAATCTGACACAGCGGTTGCATTAAGGTGTGGTATGTCTATAATTCCTTGTGTATAACTTGTATTATAATCTACATTTATGATGAGTATTTCTGTTGAATGATGTGGCTATGCAAAATCACTTGTTTTTGGAACTAGTGAATCTAACGCGCCAATGTAAACTCAGATTTTTTTATAGAAATATGAACTTTATCAAACAAAACATGCATGTATTGTGTAACATGAAGTCCTATGAGTGTCATCTGATGAAGATAATTCAAGGTTAGTGATTAATTTTAACTTTATATCTGGTTTTTGTGAATGCTATATTTTGCTGGAAAATGGTTTATGGTGGTTTGGTGGAGACCTAACATAATCGTTTGTAGTGTAGCCTATTTGAAATTGGACACTTTGGTGGAATTAACAACGAGAATAGCTTTAAAATGATAAGACACATGTATGTTTTAGGAATTGTAATTATGAGATTTCTGTGGTTTGAATTTGGCTCCCTCTATTTTCACTGGTAGTTGTCATATCGATCCCGGTATCGGGATTGCAGTCATAACCTCTTGAAACTTGTGGGCACTATTTTCATTTTTGGAAAAATAACATTCCCAAAGTAAACAGGCTTTTTTTCAGGACCAGATAATAGAATATGCATATAATTGACAGCTTAGGATAGAAAACACTCTAAAGTTTCCAAAACTGTAAAAATATTGTCTGTGAGTGTAACAGAACTGAAATGTATTGTCAATCAGTGTTAAGGCATGATTTATATTTTATTTCTGCGTTTTGTGTGGTGCCTGCAGGGTTGAAATATGCTATTCTCTCTTTGTTTACTGTTTTGCTATCATCGGATAATAGCTTCGTATGCTTTCCGAAAAGCCTTTTTGAAATCTGAAAGTTTGAATTTTAAAGTATTTTATTTGAATCTGGCACTCTGCATTTTCCCTGGCAATTGGCCAAGTGGGACATTTGCATCCCCCCTATCCCAGAGAGGTTTTAAGCAGACAAGATTTGCTTATAATTCCGTGGCATCATTTTATATTATTTTATAGAATGAAGAATACAATTGAGCAAACCTGAATAAAATATAAATATTGTCAGCAAACCATTTGAGGGTGTGCACACTTGCGGCTATTCTGTGTTGAGCTGTTAAGAAAGAAATAGGTACCCCTATATGCTTAATTTAGAATTATTAATGTCACTAGATGTTCTACAAACGTTGGGCTATATGTTTTGATTTTTAATACATTGTAAGGCTGCTTTAAGAGATTATAATCATGATTTGAAAAAAGTTGCTTGAATGTCATGAGCTCTGCTCTAAATTATTGCACTGGCTGTACACACACTAATAGTCTCTCATTCATAATTTCACAAGATAAGTAGGACTAATGAACAGCAAAAGCACTAGCCTATGTCAATCTACCATTCCCCATAGCACAAAAGTCAACCTATTCTATTCTGTAAGAGAAATAAATATTCCAAACAAAGTCTGGGACAGTTGTGGGATGCGATAGATCCAAATTAATACAACCACTAGCATCAAAAAAAGTTTTTATGCTATGTAGCTTACGCAACAGATCAGAACATTGAGGTTACAATGTTGATAAACTATTTGGCTATTTCTTTACATTATAAGTATAGCAGTGCGCATATGGTACTAGGCTATAAGCGTGAATGTTCCGTTAAGTGACCGCGAATGCAATTACGCATGTAATGCTTTTATTATAAAGGTGCATTTTTATGGTGAAAATTAGCTTCCCCAAACTTGAAAATCACACTCTGCTTAAATATGCCAGTTAGGCTCTATAGCCATTGTAAAGCGAATGAATGTGCTTCATTTTAAGAAATGATTTGGCCACTTTAATTGTGACACAAACCTTATTAATGAACTAGTGTAGCCCACATCCGTTTGGCATAGACACATCAGGACCTAACATAAGGACAACTCAGAGTATGCTATTATTTTCTTCTGAAAGAGAAGAATGTATTTAGTTTAAGTCAGTCTAGAAAACCAGGCAAATAAAAGCAACTTTCTAAATAATGTGTTGGTTAGTTTCTAGCTTGTTAGCTAGCTAGCAAATGTGAAGTTAGCTGGCTAGACAGTTCAAATAATGACCATATCATATAACTGACAACATAAAAATAAGAAAATAGCTTACGGTATTGAGTGTGACGAAATAAAGCGGGCATTGTACCAGAGAATTTTAGAATTTTGAAACTGTCTCATTGGCCTAACATTATATCCCAAATTGTCTTTGGTGCAGGTAATGTTCTTCACATTACCGTCTCTGGTAAGCACATACTACATCAAATTATGGTTACGGAAGGTGTAGTGAAATAGTTAAATGCATAGTGGAGTCTTTTGTTTAGACATGTAGCTACCTAGCTAAACAATGAACCATAATCCCAACTCCTAACATTACTACCCTGCATGAATCTGCAGGTAGATAAAGCTAACCAACTAGCTAGGTTCAATGTTAGCTATCTAGCTAACATTAGGCTATAACTAGCAATGCAAATGGCTCTGAGATGCGAATAATATCACTACACAGATCATACACATAACATTAGCTAGCGAGTTTAAAAAAAGGATTACCTACACATACTGTTATAGACAAAAGCATGCTACATGGCAGACCAATCCATACTCATGTCCAGCCCATACATTATCTCAGCCAATCATGGCTAGTGAGAAGGTTCCTGACTTTTTCCATGGCTAAACCATTCATATTTAAAGATGGCATACACATGTTATTAAGGCACAAGTTCATATGTTCCAGAAGGCTTTTCTGAAACGAGTAACAAATGTACAAAATATTTTTTTTAAACTTACATGTAAACATCACCATTTTTATTCCTTAAACAATAAGAAACATCTTAAAAAATTCACAATTCATATATGGTCCTGCTGTCACGACGAAGTTGGTCCCTCTCTTTGTTCGGGCGGTGTTCGGCCATCGCCGATCCACTTTTCATTTTCCATTCGTTTTGTCTTGTCTCCCATCACACCTGGTTCCAATTCCATCAATTACATGTTGTGTATTTAACCCTCTGTCCCCCCCATGTCCTTGTCCGTAATTGTTTCTTGTAGTGCTTGTGCACGGTATGCTGGTTATTATTGGATTTTGTTTGACCCATTTCATGTATTGTTCTGTTGACTGTGGTTTATGTTGAATAAACAACACCGTTGTAAATCAGTTTTCGCTCTCCTGCGCCTGACTCTGTGCCGCCAGTACCCACCTCATTACACCTGCATATGACCGCTAGGACGCATAATGAGAGTGATGATCGTGACCTGCTAGTGTTTGTTTTGTGATAACTGCACTGTGAAAATCGTTTACGATCCCAATTTAATTTAAACGTACTCTTAGAACTACACCTCCCGGATCCGGGAGAATTGTCATCAACTACACTAATCAGCATAACGCAACGGACAAAAATCTTACTAGAAAATATTCATATTCATGAAATCACAAGTGAAATATAGTGAAACACAGCTTAGCCTTTTGTTAATCACCCTGTCATCTCAGATTTTGAAATTATGCTTTCCAGCCAAAGCAAGACAAGCATTTGTGTAAGTTTATCGATAGCCTAGCATAGCATTATGTCCAGCTAGCAGCAGGAAGCTTGGTCACGAAAATCAGAAAAGGAATCAAATTAAATCGTTTACCTTTGATGAGCATTGGATGTTTTCACTCACGAGACTCCCAGTTAGACAGCAAATGTTCATTTTGTTCCATAAAGATTATTTTTAGAGCCAAAATACCTCCTTTTCTTGTTCACGTTTTGTTGAGAAATCCACCGGAAATTGCGGTTACGACAACGCTGAAAAAAATTACAAATTAGATCCATAATATCGACAGAGACATGGCAAACATTTTTTATAATCACTCCTCAAGGTGTTTTTCAAATATCTATTCGATAATATATCAACCGGGACAATTGGCTTTTCACTAGGAGTGAGAGGAACAATGGCCGCCTTTGTCTATTACGCACAAATCACTCTGAGAGCCACCACCTGACCACTGATGCAATGTTGTCGTTCACGGTCATTTTTCAAAATAAAAGACTGAAACTATGTCTAGTGACTGTAGACACATTAGCGAAGCCATAGAAAAGGGAATCTGGTTGATATCCCTTTCAATGGTTAATAGGGATGCATAGGAACGCAGAGGTTTCAAAATAAGAGTCACTTCCTGATTGGATTTTTCTCAGGCTTTCGCCTGCAATATCAGTTCTGTTATACTCAAAGACAATATTTGTACAGTTTGGAAACATTAGTGTTTTCTATCCTAAGCTGTCAATTATATGCATATTCTAGCATCTGGTCCTGAGAAATAGCCTGTTTACTTTGGGAAAGTTATTTTTCCAAAAATGAAAATAGTGCCCCCTAGCCTTAAGAGGTACGTTCACACCCCTAGTCTGTACCATTAGTTTTCAACCTTTCTCAGTTTTAAGGTTTAAATGCCTTGCTCAATTGCCCACCCAATCAGACCCAGGATTGGAACCAGCAGTCTGGTTGCTGTCCCTCTAACTCTAAGGCTTAATTTTCATTGTTCCGTTCTCTCCAAATTTAATGTACTGTGAAGCTCAAATTCTGTCCCTTGACTTGACATCTGATTTCAGCCTGGTCTCATAGACTAGACGTAAACATAAATCTGGGAAAATATGTTAATAAGACAGAAGCATACCACCCCAAGCGTTAGCGTCCCACCTATACAACAGCCAAATTCAAAACAGAAATCCCATAAATAAAATTCCTCAAACATTCAAGTATTATCCACCATTTTAAAGATAAACTTCTTGTAAATCCAACCACAGTGTCTGATTTCAAAAAGGCTTTACTGTGAAAGCACACCATGCGATTATGTTAGGTCAGCAGCTAGTCACATAAAACCAGACAGCCATTTTTCCAGCCAAAGAGAGGAGTCACAAAAAGCAGAATGATGATCATCTGATGATCATCAGATGGCACTCATAGGACTTCATGTAACATGTATGTTTGTTTGATAAAGTTCATATTTATATCCAAAAATCTCAGTTTACATTGGTACGTTATGGTCAGAAATGCATTGTCTCAAACAAACATCCGGAGAAAGCACACTTTGCGATTATGTTAGGTCTGCACCTAGCCACAGAGACCCATACAGCCATTTTCCAGCCAAGGAGAGTGTCACAAAATAGCAGGAATAGGAATAGCATTAAAATGAATCACTTACCTTTGATCTTCATCTGGTGGCACTCCCAGGTCTCCATGTTAGACAATAAATGTTTGTTTTGTTCGCTAATGTCCCTCTTTATGACCCAATACCTCCTTTTGATTTGTGCGTTTTGTCCAGTAATCCGAATGCTTAATTAAGGCGCGTGCACTAAGTCCAGATGAAAAGTTTTTAAAAAGTACAATAAAAGTTAGTAGAAACATGCCAAATGATGATTAAAATCAATAGGAAAGGAGAAACAAGAAAGGCGCGTTCCCGATCAGGCGCATGGCTGATGAATGGAAATTTCCACTGGCCACTGATTGAAAGTGCTGTATCTCCCTCATATTTCAGAGTAAAAGCCTGAAATAATGCCTAAAGACTGGCCACATGTAGAGGAAGCCATAGAGACCATAAACTGGGTCCTACGTCTTTGTATGGTGGATAGGCTTTCAATGGAAAATCAGCCTTTCAAAATAATAGTACTTCCTGGTTGGATTTTCCTCGGGTTTTCACCTGTCATATCGGTTCTGTTATACTCACAGACATTATTTGAACAGTTTTGGAAAATTTAGAATGTTTTCTTTCCAAATCTACTAATTATATGCATATCCTATCTTCTGGGCCTGAGTAGCAGGCAGTTTATTGTGGGCACGCTTTTCATCCAAAATTCTGAATGCTGCCCCCTAACCTAGTGAAGTTAAAAAGAAAAAGTAAGGTGGTTGGTCAGGGTGGATGAGTGTGTGCATAACGCAAACATCTCACAACCTAAAGGTTGAGTGTTCAAGTCTCATCATGGACTACTTCAGCATTTTAGCTAATTAGCAACTTTGCAGCTTCTAACTACTTTTTAGCTACTGTCCAACCACTTAGCATGTTAGTTAACCCTTTCCCTAACCTTAAACCTTTAACCTAACCTTAACCTCTAACCCTTAACCCTAGCCTAGCTAACGTTAGCCAGAGCAAATTGGAATTTGTCATTTTTACTGTTGTTTTATTTCTTTACTTACCTATTGTTCACCTATCACCTTTTTTTGCACTGTTGGTTAGAGCCTGTAAGTAAGCATTTCACTGCAAGGTCTACACCTGTTGTATTCGGCGCACGTGACAAATAAACTTTGATTTGATATCATACATTTTGCAAATTCTAAACATATTGTACAAATTGCAATTCGTAACATATCATACAAAATAGATGATGGACATCCACAAATTAATACATACAGTATGAAACGTAACATATCATACTAAATGGAGTGTCCCGGATATACATTCATTATGTTATTATGTCTACCCCTGAGTCCAGGTAGCCTAGACAGTGGATTCATTCATCCTGCCCCAATGCCACACCTTGGTAAACCCCTACACCACAGCAGACCTAAAAGTGTAAACCATATTACACCCCAGCAAACCTACTCCATCCCACACTTTAACCACATGACAGTAAAACTAACACTCATTAATCATAAGGCACATGCATCATGTCACACCTTCAGAGGCAGAGTGGGCCTTTGTTGAACTTGTAGTACAGTATGTCCAGTAGATCTAAAGCTGTAGTACCTTACTCATAAGCACACGAGTGTAGAGCTTTCATTTCTATATTTCATTACAATTTCTGAGCTTTAGTTAGATGACAGAATAATGACAAAGCCCTCTTCCTCCAGGGAATACAGGGAACAAGTTATGTTCTAAAGACTGTCCAGAAACATAATTCGTTCTGTCAATGTCTGATAAAAACAATTTTCCTTCCCATGCTTGCATGTTAAGCAGCCATAATGTTCTCCCCTAGACTTATATTGCTTTTGACAGTTTTTTATTCTGTGATTTAAGTATTAATGTAGGCCATGCGTAATAAATAAATAAAACACCAAAGAAAGGAGGTGTATTTTCTTAATTACTCTTCACACTTACTCTCTCAGGCAAATGAGCAAACCAAACCACTTCCCCTCTCCTAAACAATTTCCTTTACATCGGTCACAGTTTCTCTCTTACCAACACTGGGCCATTTCGTTGTTCAAAGGTTAGAGCAGGGTTCATTCATGCAAGGCTAGTATTTTGTTCAGTAGGCACAAAACTGAAGAAAATGTCCAGAACAGGGAGTTGCTAGCTTAACATGTCCAATAAGAAATACTTGTTTTCGTTTTTCTTTGTGAAACATTTTGCTATGGTGTGCCCTAATAAACACAACCTAATTCTGTCCAACTCTTGACCTTTGTCTTGCAATAATGGGTGTCAGGTTGGGTTTGCCCTGGACACGGGGTGGAAGAAGAATGCTGGTGCAAGTGCCAATGATCGGAGCGTTTGGTACTCTACTTCTCCCACTACTTCTGGCACTTTTAAACAAGCCAACGCCATCTTGCCTCCATCTGTCTTAAATCAGGGTTTACAGACAACTGGGTTATGTAATGCAACTCCACGTGTCTCAATAAAGCTAATGAAGGGAAAAAGATTTCAGATGTACTGCGTTGATCCACATGTCCGTTTGGTTTCTACATGGGTGTGCTCACTGTTCAGGGTTAAGAGCAGCACTCTCACCCGTTAAGGGGGAAGGTATTAAAAAAGGTCTCAGAAGAAGAAGCTTAGAAAATGCATCTATTCTACCAGGCAGTGCTGCGTCATGGAGAATTTGATCGCATTTTCATTTGGAAGCATTTGTATGTATTTGAAGGGGGGCTCTACTTAGCTAACATGGAATTGTTTTTAGATGGTCAAACCATGGATCATTTAGCCATTGGATTTAGAATTGTAGGATCCCTGTAGGGATCCCAAAGAATATAATAAAATTAGTTGGTGAAACATTGTATTTGGCATTACTGATATTAGCCCTTCAAAAGCACATTGAATAACATATGCATACAAAAAAGTATTTAGTCAGCCACCAATTGTGCAAGTTCTCCCACTTAAAAAGATGAGAGGCCTGTAATTTTCATCATAGGCACACTTCAACTATGACAGACAAAATCCAGAAAATCACATTGTAGGATTTTTATTGAATTTATTTGCAAATTATGGTGGAAAATAAATATTTGGTCACCTACAAACAAGCACAGATTTCTGGCTCTCACAGACCTGTAACTTCTTCTTTAAGAGGCTACTCTGTCCTCCACTCATTACCTGTATTAATGGAACCTGTTTGAACTTGTTATCAGTATAAAAGACACCTGTCCACAACCTCAAACAGTCACACTCCAAACTCCACTATGGCCAAGACCAAAGAGCTGTCAAAGGACACCAGAAACAAAATTGTAGACCTGCACCAGGATGGGAAGACTGAATCTGCAATAGATAAGGAGCTTGGTTTGAAGAAATCAACTGTGGGAGCAATTATTAGGAAATGGAAGACATACAAGAACACTGATAATCTCCCTCGATCTGGGGCTCCACGCAAGATCTCACCCGTGGGGTAATGAGTGGAGGACAGAGGAGCCTCTTAAAGAAGAAGTTACAGGTCTGAAATCCTGAGCCAGAAATCCTGCTTGTTTGTAGGTGACCAAATACTTATTTTCCACCATAATTTGCAAATAAATTCATTAAAAATCCTACAATGTGATTTTCTTTATTTTTTTTTCATTTTGTCTGTCATAGTTGAAGTGTGCCTAAAACTTTAAAACTTTAAACTTGAAAAACTGACTAAAAACTGTTTTGCCCCACTGTACATGGCAAAACAGATAGCAAAACAAATGACCAAAAGGAAGTATGTTTTGGAGTGTCTGTCCTATATCTGAGAGATATTACAAAGCCAAGGTTTTATTTGTTTATTGGTTTATTTGGATCCCCATTAACTTTTGCAGAAGCATCAGCAACTCATCCTAGGGTCCACAAACAAACACAAAATATGCCAAGTAACAAAACACTGATACACTGATAGACAAATGTAGAACACAATGATACACAAACAATACAACAACAAAACTATTTGCGCATAAGAGTGTGTGTGTGTGTGTGGGGGGGGGGTGTTTGTGTGCTTCCCCTCACAGTCCCCACCGTTCCAGGAGATGTTGTTTTAAAGTCATTTGCTCTTTGTTTCAGTAATTGGAGATGGAAGGGAGTTCCGTATGATCATGGCTCTGTATAATACTGTGGATTGTTGTACATTTGTTTTGGGGCCTTCGGGACTGTGAAGAGATCCCTGTTGGGGTATGTATGGGTGTCTGAGCTGAATTATATTTGATTATGCAGACATTCTTGAATTTTTATCACATTAATGTCCAATGAAAACTAGAAGAGAAGCAGTTAATCTCTCATCAACCCTCATCCAGGAAGGACTGGCATGCATGTTGTTGATGTTAGTTCTATATGTGCAGTTAAGGGCAAGGAGTGCTGCTCTGTTTTGAGCCAGCTGCAGCTTTGCTAGGTCTTTGCTGCATTTGATCATATTACAGGACAGTAATCAAGATGGGACAAGACCACAGCCTGAACAACTAGTACAGTTGATGTTTGTGAACATCTTTTTATAATAGACATCTTACCAAAAACTGTCAAAATGACTTGACCATGACAATTGGACCATCCAATGTTATACCTAGGAGTTTATTTTCCTCAACTTGCTGAATGGTCACAACCTTTATGGACAACGCTAGTTAAGGTTTAGGTCTTAGAGAATATTTTGAACCAAATACATTTTTTTTTGTTTTAGATTTAAGACCAGTTTATTATTACTCACCCATTCTGATACTGAATGTAACTCCTTATTTAGAATTTCAGTGAGCTCTCTGGCTTTGGATGCTGACATGGAGTGTTGAATCATCCGCATACATAGTCATCCAGGCTGTATCACATCCGGCCATAATTGGGAGTCCCCATATGGTGGTGCACAATTGGCCCAGCGTCGTCCGGGTTTGGCCAGGATAGGCAGTCATTGTAAATAAGAATTTGTTCTTAACTGACTTGCCTAGTTAAATAAAAGTTAAATAAATAAAATAAAAAGCAAATCATTTGTAAATATAGAGAAGACTAACGGCCCAAGGAACTGCCCTGAGGGACACCGCACTGTACATATCTGATGTTAGAGGAGCTTCCATTGAATAGCACTCTCTGGGTTCTATTGGATAAATAACTCTCCAACCATTTGATGGCAGGTGCTATAAAGCCATATCAAGTGAGTTTAATCAATAACAATTTATGATCAGTAACATCAAAGGTCTATCTAACAATACATCTTCAATGGTCATCTTATTATCAGTTTATTTTAACCAATCATCTATCATCTGAATCAGTGAAGTACAAGTTGAGTGCCCTTATCTATATGCATGCTGAAAGTCAGTAGTTAACTTGTTCTCTGTGCAAATAAGCATTGTATTTGCTGAAACATAGTTCTCTCCGTCAGTATACTAAGAACATGCAGCAAATTGATTGGGGGGCTGTTAGATCCAGCAAAGGGTGATTTACTATTTTTAGGCAGTCAAATTACTTTAGCTTCCTTCCATGCCTGTGGACACACACACACTCCTTTAGACTTTGGTTAAAGATATAGCAAATAGAGGTGGCAAAACAGTCACCTAGCATTCTCAATAGTTTCCCATCAAGGTTGTCTATACCTGGTGGCTTATCATTATGGATGGATAACAATAGTTTTTCCACCTCTCCCACACTAACTTGACCAAATGCATTATTAGATATTTTTTAGAAAATGATGGTTCAGTGTTGTTTATGGTTGTAATTTCCATTCAAACGGTATTGTTATAAATGACCCATCAACTTCAATGAACGATGGAGAATAATTGGGTTTTCTGCTCATGAAATTATTTAAGGTACTCCAAAGTCTTTTTCCATTGTGTTTTATGTCATTTATCTTGGTTTGGTAATATCATTTATTCTTCTTTGTATTAAGTTTAGTCCGAAAATGTCTCAATTTACATTGTCAACCAATAAGCTGAGGAACCTAACTTGTTTGCCAACTATTTTGCATAATTTCTTTGAAACATAACATTTTTCTTAACAGGTGCATGCGTGTCAACAATTGGCATGAATACTTTAAGAAATACTTTCAGTGATGCATCTGGATTCACTTCCTCATACACATCAGACCAACATACATGTATTATATTTTCAACAAAAGAATCCTGTGAAAGCATTTTGTATGATCTCTTATTAATTGATTTAGGCACTTTGGCTTTCCCTGTTGTTGTTGCCACAATGTTATGATGTTGCTTTGGAGGAAATCTCTGCAGGATTAGTGAAGATATGATCAATACAAGTGGATGTCACAGATTCAATACTATTGGTATGCGCTCTAGTTGTTTGAGTGATAACTTGAGTCATATTACAGGCATTAGTCACAGTTAGAAGCTTCCTCTTGAGAGGACAGCTTGTTGCTAACCAGTCAATGTTCAGGTCACACAGAAAATAGAAACCCCTGTTAGCATCACACACACACACTATCAAGCATTGCACACATATTACCCAAATACTGGACTGTTAGCACTTGGGAGCCTATAGCAGCACCCAAAAAGAAGGCTTTACATGAGGCATGTGATCTTTGAAATGTAACACTATGGGGCATTTAACACTCAATCATTCTTTCTATTCAACACTAGTGTTAATCTAGAGTAAACTCCTATTAGTGTTATGCAAAAACACTGTTACAATAAGTGATTTTGTGTGGGTATTTTATTCCGCTATATGCTTGTAAAGCCTCATTTGCATATTTCCCAGGGTGCCTTTTCTTTTCGGGTGAATTGTAGAGTTACATGACTGTATTTGTTAGTGGCAGAGACATGGTTGTTGAATTCTTTCCTTTTAAAGGCCTGTGGCTTTTACCAAAAGGGTAACTAGGTGAATGTTATCATTAAATATTGTACTTCACAACAATGCATTGAATGTACTGTATCATAAGGCCTTACTTTGATGTCCTATTTTTACCCTAAAAGAGGTGTTTACAAATTACAGGCCACATCAGGCCTGCAAGTCACATTATGCTGGCTGGCAAAGTGATGTGTAATTGCTTTTGGAATCAAGCCAGAGTTAGGATATCCAACATGTGGCATTGTTATTCACGCACAACCTACTTTCAGAATGACTACCATGGTTAGGAACTCTGGTAAAGGAGACTACCTCAACCATTTAAAGAGGCACAACCATTTACCGAATGCAATAAATCTAACTGATTGGATTAGTTTAGAAAAAAATTGTTATGTATCTTTGTGTAGCAGAAGATTAATCAGTCAATCAATGTACATGCAGAACCACAGATATTAAAAAACAATCCTAAAAAAATCCACCTGCATCACATGCTGGGAAATATGATAATGATGAGTGTGGTTCTGATGGGACTGTTTTACTCTCCACAGTGTAAAACAATAACTCTGATTAACAAACACCAACACTGGGGTTGTTTTACGCCACTGAGTATTAATTTCACTTCAACAGAGTGACTTTAACTCCCAAATCAACACTAGAAATGTTACACTGAAAAATCAACACTGGCCAATTATGTGTGTCTGGTTCGCACAAGCCAAGACTTGTGCAAGGCTATTTATTTTCACTTTACTGTTATACAAAGTGTGTTGGTCAGATGACGGGACAGGTTAAGGGCTTGGAGACATAACTAATTCTGACCGTAATGGCAGATTGATTATTTTTTTTAATTAAATGTATATTTGAAAGCCTAAATTGCACTAATTTTTAAATTTCTCCTCACACACACCTGTGACCATGTGTGCCAGAATGTAGAGAGTCCTAGAACTTGTGATAGACATGTACACACCCACAAATATACTTGCCAATAAGCTGTTTATTGTTCCCCTATCCTGCTTTTTCATATTCAGAATGTTGTGTTCATAAATGACAGCTTGTTATCCAACCTAATTAGGGAATAGATTAGAAAAACTTGTTTTGTACTATATTAGTTGGTAATGTGTTTCTCTCTCCATTTCCAGCATACAGAAAACAATTAATAAGAAAATGTTTGGAAGAAGGTCTAAACAATTCTGTGTTTAAAAAAATTACATCACTATATGTTGTTGAGAAGACATTTGTTGAGGTGATCTTGAGCTGCAGCACTTCAACCTTTTTCAAAGATTAAGTAGAAATATAAGAGACTTAATCCATTGCATTATGCAGGGAGGAGCAGATTGTCTGGGTGTAAATCATCGCAATGCTGTCTCAAGTTTGGTGGACAGCATTCATCACGTGCAAGAGTATCTAGGCCTTTTTTAATACTTACTGTAGAGGCATGTGTGCCTTGTTGCTACAATCTATAATCAAGTGTAAGGATTTGCTGCTAACTCATGCATATATTGTGTGGTTGGGTCTCAGTATTATAATTGGTATTATAATTGACCACAATTTCTATACAATTTACCTTTTTAAAAGGGTCAAATTTCTGACAAAAGAGGTTTTTAGCATTTGTGAAAAGCGAATTCACAGTTAGCATCGCTACTTAGCTAGCTAGCAGGCCCAGAGTTTATCAAACGTGCTACAGCAACAGTATCAGGTTCCCAGTTAGCTAAACAAGAGATGGCAAAAAATGTACACTTGACAACTGTTTTAGATTTTGTTAATAAATAGAGACCTAGTTTGGTAAGTATGATCATATGTTTAGCCAGGTGAGATGAAGTTTGTCACATTCTTTATAAACCCACTGATTTGTACCCTCCTGGCCAGCTCAGAAGCTTAATCTTGTGGAAACACTCAAAATTTAAATTAGGCAAATATGAACTACCTTCGGCCTTGTGCCTTCTCTCAACACTGGAAATGTGCAGTTATTCTCAGATAATGGCCACCGGTTGTGAGTAATTGCTTACTTATTTTTCGACTTACGACAAATTCTAACGTTTTAAAATATTCATTGTGTTGCAGTTGTCTAACAAATGTAGTCGATCAACTATAGCTAGGCTAATTTTGTTTTTAGCTAGCAGTGAACATAGGCTGTTGTTGTTCAATGAGTTCTGATTCCTAATCATGTGTGTTCCCTGTGCCCTGTGCCCTGAGCAGGTCGCAGGGCTCCTCTAAGGCAGCACCCCGTATGCACAGGAGATTGGTGGGACATTAACTGGGGAGGACGGGCTCATGGAGCAGAATCAGTGGAATGGTATTAAATACATCAAAGACATGGTTTCCATGTGTTTGATGCCATTCCATTTGCGCCGTTCTGGCCATTATTATGAGCCGTCCTCCCCTCAGTAGCCTCCTGTGCTGTACAGCCACTTACATGACTGATGCCCGGGCTGTTCACAGTGGGCGAGCACAGGTGGTTCACATTTCGAGTCTATATATAGGCTGACCAAACACAATCCAGGTGCTTTCTCTGCTGAAAAAAAGAGGCCAGTGAAGAGCTAAGTTGCCTGCTCTGCTGGGGGTTGGTTATACGAGCAGAATTACTGGAGCACACAGGACACACACTGACTTGCAGCCCTAGAGGTAGAATTACCCCTAGACATGAAGGGCTATCTACTGTGGCCTGGCTGGTGCCACCAACCCCTAGTGTACACAATGTACATCTATTAAAACCCCCGAGAGTCGATTAATGCACCCATGCCGTCACACAGTGACATAATTTTGAATATTGAATTGCTCCCCGTGTGTTTATGCTAGAGACATACAATTTCTTGTATTGGTTGCAGCTCAATCCCCTCATATACAGTGGGAGAACAAGTATTTGATACACTGCCGATTTTGCAGGTTTTCCTACTTACAAAGCATGTAGAGGTCTGTAATTTTTTATCATAGGTACACTTCAACTGTGAGAGATGGAATCTAAAACAAAAATCCAGAAAACACATTGTATGATTTTTAAGTAGCATTTTATTACATGACATAAGTATTTGATACATCAGAAAAGCAGAACTTAATATTTGGTACAGAAACCTTTGTTTGCAATTACAGAGATCATACGTTTCCTGTAGTTCTTGACCAGGTTTGCACACACTGCAGCAGAGATTTTGGCCCACTCCTCCATACAGACCTTCTCCAGATCCTTCAGGTTTCGGGGCTGTCGTTGGGCAATACGGACTTTCAGCTCCCTCCAAAGATTTTCTATTGGGTTCAAGTCTGGAGACTGGCTAGGCCACTCCAGGACCTTGAGATGCTTCTTACGGAGCCACTCCTTAGTTGCCCTGGCTGTGTGTTTCGTTGTCAAGCTGGAAGACCCAGCCACGACCCATCTTCAATGCTCTTACTGAGGGAAAGGGGTTGTTGGCCAAGATCTCGCGATACATGGCCCCATCCATCCTCCCCTCAATACAGTGCAGTCGTCCTGTCCCCTTTACAGAAAAGCATCCCCAAAGAATGATGTTTCCACCTCCATGTTTCACGGTTGGGATGGTGTTCTTGGGGTTGTACTCCTCCTTCTTCTTCCAAACACGGCGAGTGGAGTTTAGACCAAAAAGCTCTATTTTTGTCTCATTAGACCACATGACCTCCTCCCATCCCTCCTCTGGATCATCCAGATGGTCATTGGAAAACTTCAGACGGGCCTGGACATGTGCTGGCTTGAGCAGGGGGACCTTGCGTGCGTTGCAGGATTTTAATCCATGACGGTGTAGTGTGTTACTAATGGTTTTCTTTGAGACTGTGGTCCCAGCTCTCTTCAGGTCATTGACCAGGTCCTGCCATGTAGTTCTGGGCTGATCCCTCCCCTTCCTCATGATCATTGATGCCCCACAAGGTGAGATCTTGCATGGAGCCCCAGACCGAGGGTGATTGACCGTTATCTTGAACTTCTTCCATTTTCTAATCATTGCGCCAACAGTTGTTGCCTTCTCACCAAGCTGCTTGCCTATTGTCCTGTAGCCCATCCAAGCCTTGTGCAGGTCTACAATTTGATCCCTGATGTCCTTACACAGCTCTCTGGTCTTGGCCATTGTGGAGAGGTTGGTGTCTGTTTGATTGAGTGTGTGGACAGGTGTCTTTTATGCAGGTAATGAGTTCAAACAGGTGCAGTTAATACAGGTAATGAGTGGAGAACAGGAGGGCTTCTTAAAGAAAAACTAACTAATAAAACTAATTTTTACTGGTTGGTAGGTGAACAAATATTTATGTCATGCAATAAAATGCAAATTAATATCTTAAAAATCATACAATGTGATGTTTCTGGATTTTTGTTTTAGATTCCGTCTCTCACAGTTGAAGTGTACCTATGATAAAAATTACGGACCTCTACATGCGTTGTAAGTTGGTAAACCTGAAAAATCGGCAGTGTATCAAATACTTGTTCTCCCCACTGAGATATATATATATATATATATATATATGTATATATATAAAGTTTGCGCCTATTTCATAACATAGGGTTTGTGAAAACTGCCTTTTTCTACACGAGATGATCCTGGCAAGAAAATCGCCACAATCGTCTGTAAAAACCGAAGCTATAAACTCATAAATCACCACCATCAAAAGTCGAGATTCTCTCGAACATGAGTGTCAGTTGTTTGGCTCTGTAACATCCACAAGCTTTATGGCAGTCATCTGAACTCTCTGATGCGGACATCCTCAATTTGAAAAAGGTCTTCTAACAAAACCAACTCACCAGAATGAACTGTTGGACTAATATAATACTAATATAATACTAATAACTAATATATCACCAATATCGAATAGGGAGACTCATGAACACGAAGGTGTTGGTTGATCTGCTCTACAACTCACACAGGAGAGTCGCCTGAAGGTAACCCAGTACCGGACAAAAAGTTTATGGGGGGAAAAAATGTGCTATGAATAACGTGACCAAACATACGTCCAAATACAATGATTTATTCTGAGGTTTCTTATATTTATTCTGAGTTTTCAGACAATATGTGACGCTCAAGCAGTGCTCTCAGGCAACCACACAGAAACAAGATCCCACAAAACACAGTGGGGGAAATGGCTGCCTAAATATGATCCCCAATCAGAGACAACGATAAACAGCTGTCTCTGATTGGGAACCATACCAGGCCAACATAGACTTACAATAACCTAGATAACCCACCCTAGTCACACCCTGAACCTAACCACCATAGAGAATAAAAGGCTCTCTATGGTCAGGGCATAACAGCCTAGTAGATATTACGATCTAAGAGCTTAGACCACCAAAACAGGCTGACATTTCAGGCTTTCTTGTCAAACAGCTCTTACACTAAAATGTAATTTACACTAAAATCACAATTTTCCCAATTTCACAGTATTATTCTAACCTCATAGTGTAGAAATATATATTAATCACAGGAAAATCACGTGTTTGACGGCACTGGGCTTTTAAAAACCTACCTTATAGAGTGTTATTTCTGGTTACAGTGGCTAATATCATACAGCAGACCTCCACGAATGCATGCTTTTGGAGACTTGGCAAACTGGCTTGTTTTGATCCAGGGGAAATGTAGACAATGCCATTCAGCCCACAGAAGCCAGTTCAGAAGTGTTTTACAACCTTTTCTTGTGGCTGCCAGCTCAGCCCACACCGCTCTGCCTACTTCCATTCTTCAACATCTCTTTACCTCTGATCCTTCTAGTCTGGGTTCGTACTACATTTCGGTCGACAGTCTGGGTTTTGGTCCACCACAATCAAAAGTGATCCCTCTGTCAGCCCTTCGGTGTTAGCCTCAGAAGAAAAGGAGCCTGGGAAAATTAAAGAAATAGACACGTGCTAACCAAAGCAACTTGTCAGGAATTTTGTTCAATTTGTTAGGAATTCGATTTCAGTGTTATATTTTCTTGCAGGGTGCTGTTGTTGTCTTGCTGGATCGTCTCGTCTGATCCCCATCGAGATGGTTGAAAATCCATGCCATATTTTAAAATGTTGTTATTTCTTCTTAACTCTGCTATCTGCTTTCAAAACTTGGGATTCCACCAAAACATTGAATTCTACCATGGTGTTTTAATGATTTCGATTTTTGTTGAATATTGGCCTTGTCTGCTCTTCTTTGACATTAGCCTGGACTTTTCCTGTGCTCACTTTTTTAAGCACATTGCACTCATTTCAGACACAAAGTCATTGCTCAGTGGGGTCCATACCTATTTCTGTCTGAATAACCATTGATCAATTTCTCAGTTTCTCTGCACTCATTACAAAACAACCGCCTGCCTTTCAGTGTTGTAAAAAGTACCCAATTGTCATCCTTAAGTAAAAGTAAAGATATCTTAATAGAAAATGACTCAAGTACATGTAAAATTCACACAGTAAAATACTACTTGAGTAGAAGTCTAAAAGTATTTGGTTTTAAATATACTTAAGTATCAAAAGTAATTGTAATTACTCAAATATATTAAAGTATAGAAAGTAAAAGTAAATGATCATTTCCAATTCCTTAAATTAAACAAACCAGATGGCACCCTTTTCTTGTTCTTTTTTTAATGTATAGTTAGTCAGGGGCACACTGACATCATTTACAAATGAAGCATGTGTGTTTAGTGTGTCCGCCAGATCAGAGGCACTAGGGATGAGCAGGGATGTTCTCTTGATAAGTGTGTGAATTGGACCATTTTCCTGTCCTGCTTTTGGATGCCAGGGAAAATGTATGGATTAAAAAGTAAAAGTTGTCCAAAATATAAATATAAAGTAGATATACCCCCAAAAAGTACTTAAGTAGTACTTTAAAGTATGTTTACTAAAGTACTTTAGACCACTGCTGCCTATCTAGTTTTGAGGTCACTTTAAAAAAAGCATAATTTGCACAGTTCAAGCCATAAAAACTGTACATAACTGGAACCAATCTTTCTATGCACATTAAATAAGTTTATGGAAAAACGAATTATGTTTTATTTCAGAGCCTTTTCTAATCGTCATGTAATGTTTTTACTACTTACTAGTACTGTTGAGTAACAGTTATAGATGTGTGGTCTTATGCATGAAATGTCTATGTTTGGTTTAAGCTAATGGGTTGGCGTGACTTGGTCACAGGTGTCAAGCACCAAGACTTTTGGTAAATGTTTGGCATGGTAGAGTAAGCAAAGTTTGGAAGTCTACCTGGAATACTGTTGGCTTTAAATAGCACAAGGCGTTACCCGTTTCCTTTTCTATCCTGCTTGATGCTGACACACACAAACTGCTGAATTACAAGTTGACTGGAAATCATGAAAAAGTCGAAAAAAATAGAATAATTTTGCGTAATTGCAGTCAAGGTTTCAGGTCCTTCGGGGCAAGGGCATTCACTTGTTGGGAACGCAAGTGTGTTGCAGTGGTATTTTTAGACTTCAACTCCTCTGTTCCATTGGCACAGTGTTCAAGCCCAATATACCTCCTATGTTGTCCTTTCCTCCTCAGCACAAGTACTTTCACTTCATGTTTTGTGCATTAGGACGACAGCCAGGGCCCTAGCTACACCAAGGGTCATTGAGCTGTTGCTTGTCATAGCCCTGATTTTGCTGACCATCAACAGAGCATCAATTCTTTCTGTAACTTACCCTTCAAACAAAAACAAAACAAAATATGAATGTATTAGAAAGCAGTAGTTAAGTTTGACTTATTTCATATTTAAAAATGCAGTGACTTTGGATGTTATATGGAGAACTAACAAACAGTACCAGTCAAACGTTTGGACACACCTACTCATTCAAATAGTGATGACATTAAACACTTTGAAATAACACATATGGAATCATATAGTAACCAAAAAAGTGTTAAACAAATCAACATATATTTTTTTATTAAATTCTTCAAAGTAGCCACCCTTTGCCTTGATGACAGCTTTGCACACTCTTGGCATTCTATTGACCAGCTTCACCTGGAATGCTTTAACCAAAACTCTTGAAAGAGCTCCCACATATGCTGAGCACATGTTGGCTACTTTTCCTTCACCCTGCGGTCCAACTCACCCCAAACCATCTCAACTGGGTTGAGGTCGGATGATTATGGATGCCAGGTCATCTGATGCAGCACTCCATCACTCTCCTTCTTGGTCAAATAGCCCTTACACAGCCTGGAGGTGTGTTGGGTCATTGTCCTGTTGAAAAACAAATGATAGTCCCACTAAGCACAAGCCGGATAGGATGGCGTATCGCTGCAGAATGATGTGCAGAGATCATCCGTTCACCTACTCTGCATCTCACAAAGACACGGCGGTTGAAACCAAAAATCTCAAATTTGGACTCATCGGGCCAAAGGTCATATTTCCACCGGTCTAATGTCCTTTAGTAGTGGTTTCTTTTCAGACATTTGACCATGAAGGCCTGATGCACACAGTCTCCTATGAACAGTTTATGTTCAGATGTTTCTGTTAGCATTTATTTTGGCTGCAATCTGAGGTGCAGTTAACTCTAATGAATTTATCCTCTGCAGCAGAGGTAACTTTGGATCTTCCTTTCCTGTGGCAGTCCTCATGAGAGCCAGTTTCATCATAATGTTTGATGGATTTTGCAACTGCACTTGAAGAAACCTTCAAAGTTCTTGCTATTTTCCAGATTGACTGACCTTAATGTCTTAAAGTAATAATGGACTGTCATTTCTCTCTTTGCTTATTTGAGCTGTTCTTGCCATAATATGGAATTGGTATTTTACCAAATAGGGCTATCTTCTGTATACCACCCCTACCTTGTCACAACACAACTGATAGGTATAAGCGCATTAAGAAGTGTCACGAATCCAGCCAAAGATGGTGCCTCTTCCTGTTCGGGCGGTGCTCGGCGGTCGTCGTCACCGGCCTATTAGCTGCCATCGATTCCCTTTCCTTTTGTTTCTGTTTATTGGGTTTAATTGGGTACACCTGTTTTGAGTTAGTGTTGTTTGTAGGCTATTTAAGGGCACTAGGCCCGCTGGGTTTTGTGCGGGCTTGTTCTCTGTTATTTTGGTGTTGGTGTATTAGTGTTATCTCATTATTTTCCGGACAGTTTTAGTCCTGTGTATTTTGGACGGGTTGTTTCATGCGCCCTAGTGTTGGCATGTCCATGTCTCTGCTGTCGTTGGAATAAATAGATTCACGTACGATATTACCTGCTCTCTGCGTTTGACTCCTCCACTGCAGCATTTATAGAAGTCGTAACAAGAAGGAAATACATTCCACAAATTAACCTTTAACAAGGCACACCTGTTAATTGAAATGTATTCCAGGTTACTACTTCATGAAGCTGGTTGAGAGAATGCCAAGAGTGTGCAAAGCTGTCATCAAGGCAAAGGGTGGCTACTTTGAAGTATCTAAATATAAAATATATTTAGATTTATTTCACACTTTTTTTTGATACTACATGATTCCATACGTTATTTAATAGTTTTGACTATAGTTTTGTCTTCACTATTGTTATACAATGTAGAAAATAGTAAAAATACAGAAAAACCCTGAAATGAGTAGGTGTGCCCAAACCTTTGACTTTTTGGTCATCATTATAGCCAACCCTGTACAGAATGATGGACCAACACACACACACACACACGCACACATACCGCTCGGTTTCTGAGTGTTTCTCGTCAAGCACAGAAACATATGGAAGTGCACTTGACATGCCTGTTTGTGTGGTTGAAGGCTTTTCCTAAGTGAAAAGCCTGACTAACGGTAATCCAGGCCCAGCCTTGGGCTTCACAAAACTTGTCTCTTAGGTGGACTGGGAGATGAGAGGAGCTGTCAGGCGGGAGATTAACTAGGAATCCTCCCGAAACAAGTTGTGTTGGTAATATTACAGTGTTTACCCCCCCCAAACCCAACCCTGCACTGCTCCCAATGCTTCAAATATACAGCTCAGCCACAGACACAGTCCGTCATATGTATACATACCTTCATACACACACAAACACGCTCTCTGTCTCTCACACCTCTCTGCACTCTCAAGTACTCTCGGTCATACTCCTTCGCACAGTCTCATCCACACATCCACACATTCCAGACAGCATTACTGGCATTCCACAACAGTAATAAGTCATTTCTAAGTGTGCCCCGTGGATGAAGACTCAACCCTGCTGTAAACATACACACAGGGTGTTTCACAATATGCATACTTCCATGCTCCGCACTCTCATGCCCTGAGTGCATTCTCCGAGGATGTTTTCTTGAGGACGTTCTTGTGAGGACGAGAGTGTGGGGAACGCAAAAAAAAATTTTTTTTAAGAAGAACTCGCACGCCCCCTACTGTATTACCTCACGCTGCACCTCCCATTCACTGAACCTTCTTCCAGCCAGGACAATGGCAACAATAGAGATGAAACAAGATACACACAAAGCAAACGTTTTACCTCATAATTATCAGCTAGCTGTATGTGAATTGTAATAATATAGCTAGCCAGCTAGTCAAAAAGGCAAAAATTACCTAAAACTAATGTTATTAAAGGTAAATGTAAATTCTTCGTGGGTAGCTAGCTAGCTAACAATTCTTCGTGGCTATCTGGCTACATAACAGTAGTAGCTAGACAGTTATCCTATCGACTTACTATGGGCTTATAATCTACACACACTATAGTGGGTGTTGTGGGCAGGTAAACATGCCAAAATTAACACAGCATTAATTTATTATCATATCAAGATAAAATATTGTAATCAGGCAACATATGACATGTGAATAGGAAACATTTCATTCAAGTCAGAGTGTATTTTCTCTCACTTAGCTCAGATAATGCATTCCATTGATTTCAATAATTGTTGCATCATTTTTTACGTGGTTGCGTCATATTTCTGTGCATACTTTCCGTTGAAGCTGGCATCGATGCATGCTTCAAAATATGTACAAACAGAATACACATTCGAGAAGTGTCCTCCATGTGCCGTTTCGCATACTTTGATTTGGACTCATACTACCGCTCGGAGCACGGTAGTATGCATTTTTGAGAAACACCCACTGACACACACACACACACACACACAGAACAGAGACACACATACACAAGATAAAAGCAAACAAAACCTCTATATATATACCTTTGCATTTCTCCATATGATTCATGACAGAACAAACCTATAGAGAATGTTTATTCTGCTCCACATGTGTGTCCTGTCTCAAACATATGCAAGGTTAAGACTGATCATAAAGAGTGACCTAATCATTTTTTTAATTGAGCAATTGTTTTGTCATTCAAATTGAGACAGTCGAAAGTCTCAAAGTGAGAGATAAACACTCCAGGTACTGCCAATCAAGTGAAGCCAACGGCCTGGTTCGGTCATAGATAAGTATAGGATGAAGATACATCTAGACACTGATCTAAGGTCAGCGTTTGCATTTTCCCCTCCTAGTGGTTACGAATCAAATTCAGAGGAAATGAGCTGATTTTAGATCTGTGCCTTAGATGAACCTCTATCACGAGCCGGTCTTAGTTGGTCGGTGGCTGTATGCTTTTATTTGGGGCAATGCTGGGGCCTTTTGGAGAAGACTATCCTGACCTCTGGGGTAAACACAGCCTCACCAACACTGACTAACACCAACACCTTGTGGGGATGGATACTCAGCCAAAATGAGCTCATATCTTGGAGGGGCTGGGGCAGCTTTGACCATTTGTCAAGCAAATCCATGCGGACAGCCAGTGGCAGGAGCCACACAGATGCATTCACACGCACACAGATACACATGTACATGCATAAACACACACACTCACGGGGCGGGGCCTTGGTTGGCGAGCTCGGAGCTAGAAGCGTGCTCCCTTCTCTCCCCTCAGTGAACCTAATTAGTCAAAATGAGCACCTCTCAAACCACATGGAAGTCAAGAAGAAACATCCGAGAGACAGTCAACAGGTAACTACACTCTTAGAAACAAAGGTGATAGAGGAGTGTGCACAAGGCTTTTTCCTGTGGCTTGGAGAATTAAAGATGGAATCCACATTAGGGGAAACAGTGCCATTGTTCTCCCCAGACCCTTTGTCATTGTTTTTGTTTTGTCGATGAAACTGACTTTGAGGAGCGTCCAAACGAAAGTGAGCAGTATGGAGAAAAAAAATCAGGGGGAGGAGAGGGTAGAGAGCCACAGAGGATTGTGGATTTGCACTCAGGGTGACGCCCAACTCCGCAGAGATCAAAGGTCACTGAGTGCTGACCTTTACAGATGGGCTATGAATCCGGGGAGAGAAATGAGATAGGATAGCGTGCTCCGAGGAGGCAAGCCAGAGAGGAAGAGGGAGGGCTAGACCTTACATTAATGGAAAACTTCAGGATTTTGGCAATGAAGCCATTTATATACTTCCCCGGAGTCAGATGAACTCTGGGACACCATTTTTATGTCTTTGCATCCAGTATGAGGGAAGTTAGAGGAGGTTTTGCGATCCAATGCTAACTAGCTTTAGCACAATGACTCTAGCTGTGTTCAAATACTCATACGAACCTCACTAACCCTACTATTTGTGATGGAAATTGAGTATAGAGTATGCTTATAGTTCATTAGCGTGGATATAGTATGTCAAAAGTTCCCGGATGTCGTACTACATTGACCAAAATACAAAGTATACAAGCAGGGGTGACTATTTTCGTGCTTTTACAGACCATAATGGCCACGGCGTCACAACATTTTCAAATTTGAAGTCTGTCGAGAGTGGATACAAATGCATTGCTGTAACTAATTATGACAAATGTTGAGCAATGTAATAAAGTAATGACTTCTCAAATAAGTTATGTTACACGTTATTTTGGCTGACAATGTGTTAGCTACGCTAGTCTTATGAACCACATACCATATCACTACAGCAATTGCTTGTATGTATGTTAGCTAGCTACCTAATGTTTGTTGACTACTAATACATCGAACTTGCTTGTATATTAACGATATGCTGTCTAACTAACCACCCAAAGTTTATTGACTTATTATTTACATGTATGTGTGTACATTATGAATCCCCATTAGCTGCTGCCAAAGCAGCAGCTACTCTTCATGGGGCCCAGCAAAATTAAGGCAGTTGATACATTTTTTACAACATTTACAATACATTCACAGATTTCACAACACACTGTATGCCCCCAGGCCCCTACTCCACCACTACCACATATCTACAGTACTAAAAAAATCTGTGTGTGTGTGTGTGTGTGTGTGTGCCAATGTCTGTGTTGCTTCACAGTCCCCGCTGTTCCATAAGGTGTTTTTTTATCTTTTTTTTTTCAATCAAGTTTTACTGCTTGCGTCAGTTACTTGATGTGGAATAGACTTCCATGTAGTCATTGCTCTATATAGTATTTTGTGCCTCCCATAGTCTGTTCTGGACTTGGGAACTGTGAAGAGACCTCTGGTGGCATGTCTTGTAGCGTATGCATGGGTGTCTGAGCTGTGTGCTAGTATTTTAAACAGACAGCTTGGTACATTCAGCTTGTCAACACCTCTTATAAAAATGAAGTCAATCTCTCTTTCACTTCTACTAAAATGAACTGATAGTATGTAGTATGTAGTATAAACTCATTAATTATGTAGTATACAGAGGGTAGTGCGTACAGCGTACATCACTAGGGCCAAGCTTCCTGACATCCAGGACCTCTATACCAGGCTGTGTCAGAGGAAGGCCCTAAAAATTGCCAAAGACTCCAGCCACCCTAGTAATATACTGTTCTCTCTGCTTCTGCATGGCAAGCAGTACAGGAGCACCAAGTCTAGGACCAAAAGGCTTCGTAACAGCTATCCCCAAACTATAAGACTGCCGACAGCTAATCAAATGGCTACCCAAACGATTTGCATTGACCTCCCCCCCTCTGTTATGGCGGCCCCCGCACCTCTCTGATTCAGAGGGGTTGGGTTAAATGCGGAAGACACATTTCAGGTGAATGCATTTAGTCCCCTTTTTTTACGCTGCTGCTACTCGCTGTTTATTATCTATTCATAGTCACTTTACCCCTACTTACATGTACATATTACCTCAATTACCGCGACTAACCTGTACCCTCGCACATTGACTAGATACAGTGCCTTGCAAAAGTATTCGGCCCCCTTGAACTTTGCGACCTTTTGCCACATTTCAGGCTTCAAACAAAAGATATAAAACTGTATTTTTTGTGAAGAATCAACAACAAGTGGGACACAATCATGAAGTGGAACGACATTTATTGGATATTTCAAACTTTTTAACAAATTAAAAACTGAAAAATTGGGCGTGCAAAATTATTCAGCCCCTTTACTTTCAGTGCAGCAAACTCTCTCCAGAAGGTCAGTGAGGATCTCTGAATGATCCAATGTTGACCTAAATGACTAATGATGATAAATACAATCCACCTGTGTGTAATCAAGCCTCCGTATAAATGCACCTGGACTGTGATAGTCTCAGAGGTCCGTAAAAGCGCAGGGAGCATCATGATTAACAAGGAACACACCAGGCAGGTCCGAGATACTGTTGTGAAGAAGTTTAAAGCCGGATTTGGATACAAAAAGATTTCCCAAGCTTTAAACATCCCAAGGAGCACTGTGCAAGCGATAATATTGAAATGGAAGGAGTATCAGACCACTGCAAATCTACCAAGACCTGGCCGTCCCTCTAAACTTTCAGCTCATACAAGGAGAAGACTGATCAGAGATGCAGCCAAGAGGCCCATGATCACTCTGGATGAACTGCAGAGATCTACAGCTGAGGTGGGAGACTCTGTCCATAGGACAACAATCAGTCATATATTGCACAAATCTGGCCTTTATGGAAGAGTGGCAAGAAGAAAGCCATTTCTTAAAGATATCCATAAAAAGTGTTGTTTAAAGTTTGCCACAAGCCACCTGGGAGACACACCAAACATGTGGAAGAAGGTGCTCTGGTCAGATGAAACCAAAATTGAACTTTTTGGCAGCAATGCAAAACGTTATGTTTGGCGTAAAAGCAACACAGCGCATCACCCTGAACACACCATCCCCACTGTCAAACCTGGTGGTGGCAGCATCATGGTTTGGGCCTGCTTTTCTTCAGCAGGGACAGGGAAGATGGTTAAAATTGATGGGAAGATGGATGGAGCCAAATCCAGGACCATTCTGGAAGAAAACCTGATGGAGTCTGCAAAAGACCTGAGACTGGGACGGAGATTTGTCTTCCAACAAGACAATGATCCAAAACATAAAGCAAAATCTACAATGGAATGGTTCAAAAATAAACATATCCAGGTGTTAGAATGGCCAAGTCAAAGTCCAGACCTGAATCCAATGCTGTTCACAAATGCTCTCCATCCAACCTCACTGAGCTCGAGCTGTTTTGCAAGGAGGAATGGGAAAAAAGTTCAGTCTCTCGATGTGCAAAACTGATAGAGACATACCCCAAGTCAAAGTCCAGACCTGAATCCTTTATGTTTGAAGCCTGAAATGTGGAAAAAGGTCGCAAAGTTCAAGGGGGCCGAATACTTTCGCAAGGCGCTGTATATAGCTTACTTGTTATTTTATTGTTACTCTTGAATTGTTTTACTTTACTTATTTTATTAAATAAACTAAATCATTTATCTTAAAACTGCATTGTTGGTTAAGGGCTTGTAAGTACGTTTTTCACGGTAAGGTCTACCTACACCTGTTGTATTCGGTGCATGTGACAAATAAAATATTACTTGATTTGATTTTGATACAGTATGTTGGTATGGGTATTCGAACACAGCCTGTAAGTCTGAGGTCCCTCTGAAGGCTTGTCGGGAGTGCAGAAAGAGAGACATAAATCGCACTACGGGTGTGGTTCTTCCGCACCAGCCTTGCAGACTCGCAGGGAGACAGTCATCGCAGCGGCCCCAGCCAGGGTGTGGGTTAAGGGGGGCAGGAAGAGAGGGAGAGAGGGGCGGTCTGGATCTCGACATGGGAGGATGGAGGGCCAAGCCCAACTGTATGTTACTGGTTCCCAGGGCATAGCTACACAATTAATGAAGAGAGACACGGCTGGGAAAGCAGTGAGTTGGCAGACGATGGGGAGGACGGGAGGGAGATAAACAGGAGAGTTTTGGGCTTGACTGATGGTGAGAGAACCAGGAAAGCCAGGGCCAGCGGCTAAACATACTGCAGTCTGAAGTCTGTGAGAAGGGTAGTAACAGACCACCTTCCTAGTCCAGGATTCTATCCAGCACGACTTCACTCTGAAGTTACAGTCAAACTATTACCTTCATCAAATGGCAACTAAGTAAAAAGACATTTAAGAGAGTAGCCTAATAATAAACAAAGACAAAACTGAAGATCTAAAAGAGCCATAAAATGTTGTATAGTACAAGCAATGGTGTTGAAGTTGCAGCACAGGGCTCCAATGACTGGGATGAGTTGAAACTGATAACGTCCAAGGGCACGTCATGATGTAGAGATGCAAGGGATGGGTGAGGACAGATCTGCTCTTCCTCCTCCAACAATACAGTGCAGCTCGCATCATCGACGGCTACATGTCCTGGGCCTTCTCCAGCGGTGGCAGTGCCTCCTGCATGATCCTGCCCCATTTAGTGGTGTCTGAAAAAGAGGTTAGGACTTGTTGATTAATCTTGTATTTTTGGGAAATTGTGTCTTCGTCTTGGATTAAGAAAGACATGAATGGATTATATAAACATTAATATAAATATTGTAAAATTGTTTATAAAGTGCAAAAGTAGTTATTTTCTGTGATTTTCAGATATTTTATCACCGTAACATACGGGGTGTTTTCAAATTCGAATCAATATCTCATTACATCAGGGCAAGGTGAAAGTTGGGCATTTCGTTTTTTATCGCTGCCTGTCTGTTTATGCCCTTGCTTCCATGTGATTCAAGAAAGAAATACATGTCATAGTTTCACTAAATACCTCCAAAAATGCCATGCCAAAATTTCTTTCAATTTCCTTTCACTACTCCCGCCACCCCCCCTTCTTAGAAATGTTAAGAAGATATTAAAACACGCAAGCTGTCTTTATTCATTCTGTGATATGTGTGGAGTCAGCTCACTGTCCAGTTTCCATAGCTTGTAAAAGAAAAACTCCACCCAAAAAACGATCTCTTAGTATTTGTTTCATTCGTCCATTGTTGACATAGTCCCAAAATTTGTTGCTTGTCAGCAATCATGTTTTCAAGATATGTAACGTTCAAAATACAGAATTCCTGCGTTTTGCATCATATGATGCAAAATGCTCGTAGTGGGACGATTTCTGTTTTTTGAAAGTTACATTTCTTGAAAACATGATTGCTGACAAGAAACACATGTTGGGACGATGTCAACAATGGACTAATGAAATAAATACCAAATACCAAAACATCGTTTTGAGTGGAATTTTCCTTTAGTTGGTCAACTCGGCCACCAGAGGGATACATGTAAACCTTGAATTTGGGGGCTTAGATGTATCCCTCTGGTGACCGAGTTGACCTAGTTTATGAAATGCCATTGGTTTTTTGAGAAAAGGTTCAAGATCTTTGATAGGCTGATGAGGAATTTGTTACAGGAAATAATCACTGCCACCTGGTGAGGATAGCATAGGGCTAACATGTGCCAGGTTATCTGATTGGACCAGACACAATGTAACAATCACTTGACACTACGTAGACAATTTTAGTTGGCTGATGCTTCAACTTAACCTTGAACCTAAACACAAACGGTATGAAGCCTTCGTATGTGGTGGGCCGAAGCAGAAAAATGTGAAGTTGATCAATCCACTTTGAGGGAGGAGCTGAATTTTTGTATATGACAGCAAAACATTCTTGTGATGACTATACAATTTGTTGGCACACTGTCAGTGAATTACATTTTTGAATCATGTTCTAAACCAAATATCAGTTATCAAATGTCAGAAACTGCCCAACTCGATGGTGAGCATGCATAATGTTGGATGCATTGGAATATAAAATTTGGAGAATGATTCTACAGGATTATAGAAAAAGAAGTTGGGAAATTAATGTTTGAGTTTAAAATACTAAATGTTCAGTGAATGTGAGTCTATTGAGGTGGTTTAAATGATTAGCCTAACCTTCCAACTAACCTTCTAAAAGTTGACTGTGTCACATTCTTGCCAATCCCTTAATCTACTACTAACTATGACTGAGCGTGAGGCCTGTTTTCCATAGTGTACGTTTCATGCATGTACTGTACATTCAAACAAAAAACACCATCACAAAGTGTTTCACAATTTGAGTACAAAGGCAAATAGCAAAGGTGTCTCAGGCAGTATTTGAAGTATCTAAATTCAGTGTAAACTACCAATCAATTGTGTATATATAGAGAGAAATGCCGTGGAGGGCACAATCTTACAATGTTGCATTCCAGAAATGAGAGCTTTACCCTCTATGACAAAAAGCCTGAATCTCTGATGGAGACAGTAGAACTGTCATCAATGCATGCTTCAGTATTCCCCCATCTCTCTAGGACCATGTGTGGGCCCAGGCCCCATAGGTGTATCAAGAGGATCCCACTCTGATCACCAATGTAGCCAACCGATGTAGAAAGAGAGAAGTGCCTTAGCGGAATGCAATCTTCAGATTGTGTGGTCCAGAGACGAGAACTCTACCATCTACAGCAAACGCCTGGGCTCCTGACGGGGACAATAGAATTATCATCACTGCATGTTACCATAGTTAAACAATAGTTAAACATTATCTGTTTGTCTTTGTCTTTGAGATGCTCTAACAACTGTGTGTATCTGTAGTTGGTGCTCTTCCACTCTAAAAATGCAATGGACTGTGTAAGACAAAACCCACAAGGCAAAGACACCAGTCAAATGCATACAGGCAAATGGTCTCGGTGTCTAATATTGACGGCAGGGCTAGTTCAAACTGCAATAGGATGGTCCTCACAGGTGAGTGAAACAGCTGAGCCCATGCTTGGTGAATAGCATACCACTTGGTTGATCTCTGGGAGCAGGACACAGGAGAGAAAAGCTGAATAGATCATGGGAGACAAAAGTGCGAGAAAATAATTAATAAAAGAAATCATCACAGCAAATGGTTGTAGTTTATGAGCTAGAAATTAACATCCTAACAGTCAAATTACAACTGGGCTACTAGGATAAGGACAGAGGCAGGGTGCTCTAAATTCTACACCACCTAGGCCTAATTGACAGGGAGAATGTGCCATTTCTTGTTTGTCCGTATGAATGAAATGAGTTAGTCCTGCCTTGATGACTTTATTAGCTTCACAGTACTTTAGATTTTGTAGTCTTAAATTATTACTTGGAATAATGATAGCTAAAGATCCCTGCCCCAGAATGACATGCTAGTGATAATTATATATGTTCCAGCTAGCCAGCAACAGGTATACTTGCTGTAGCTAACTCACTCCATTACTAAGGTTGCTGCATTCTAAGTAAAGTTGGGAGTATTTTATTTCTTGCATTGAAGGTATCATGTGTCTATTTAGGTGACAATGCCCAAGAAGCCAGTGTTTGGAAGGTATATTGGCACTGGTGTTGTTAGGCCAGAGACTAAGTCGAGGGCTGGCAAACCGTGCCAATATATCCGCGTTGCGTTATACATAAGAACAGCCCTTAGCCGTGGTATATTGGCCATATACCACACCTCCTCGGGCCTTATTGCTTAAATAGATTACAAATATTTAAAACATTTCTGGATCCAGGAGGGCATGAAGTTCTAGCAAAAGGGGAGAGAGGAGGAGATGGGGAGGTAGAGGGGCACAGAATGTAAACAAAGAGGTTACAGGTAAATCAGGTGTGTATACTGTGTGTACATGCAACTTCATTAGCGAGAGGGGAGATATTGAAGTGATCTTCCCTTCCATATTTTAGTACTTAACTCAATAAAGTAGAGCTGAAGGACATCCATCATTTTTCACACCTTACTGAAGTTCAAATGTTCAAGAATGTTTAATGGAACACTATTTATATCCCCTATATGAATCTTTTATTTCAACATTTCATTTCACTGAAGCTTGATATTGATATTTATTTCAACTTAGCTCAAATATTGTTGTAAAGTATCTCGCTAATCAAAGTGTGTCGCAAGAGCTGGAATCTACAAGCAATGAAAACATGATTTGAATGGTGACAATGTAGGAGATAATAGGACCACTAAAGAGATAAGCGCCAACGCTCTGTACATTACCCTGGAAATAATGGATGACGCAGCGAGACGAGTCCCTTTGGGGAGTTCATTTTTAGAAGGTAATATACAGAACAGAGGCGTTTATTCCGCTTATACCACAGTTGCCAAAGAAACAATACGAAAGTCCACATTTACCTGTAGAAATTACACGTTTTCATTGATATTTATTTTTTTGTCAGTCTTTTTCATTCTCCCGCCAAACCTGGTTGTTAGTCCGTTGCCAGAGACGTGACCCAGTGGTTAATTCTGTTCTATATCTATGGATAGTCGTTCATTATTTTTATTCAGTTACCATGCTTACTGGCAACGTTCTTATCCCTTGCTTGCTAACTAGCCAACTACGGCTAACGCAGTCATGTCAAGCTCTGCAGACAGAATTGACACAAAATAGTTACATTTGCATGTTTAAGATGTTTTCTAGTGACTTTCATTTGGATACATAACAATGTGGTTATGATGCGTGATTTTGCCTGTCACAGAAAAGTTTGCCTTCTTGTCAAGACACTGTTGATTACCAGGAGATTGCATTGGATATCAAACATTAGGCTAGAAGCTAGCTAAATAGTTTGTTGCTAGCAAACATGCCAATATGCCAACCAACTTCAACAATATCAGTTGCTGAAAACAGCTGGTCAAATTAAAAACATGTGGGAGGATTTGACAGCATAGCGCCACTTGCATCATGACTGGAACATTGAAGGACAAGAGACATTAGTGTTTGTCTCTTCACTCATCACATTAAATCATCAGATGTCTCTGCAAAAACAAATTAATGCTAGCTGGACCTGCGTTTACAATGGATCCAACATCGGTTTGTGTGTTTGTTTGGTTTAGCTTTCTGTAACTATGTAGCAAGTACGATCTGCATGTGCATTGCTTTACATTGCGTCATGATTAGGTGTCCCTTATAACTGTCCCAGAGACATCCAACTGTCCTGTGTTTCTGCTTTTAATGCCCATTCTAGAATTCCCTTCTAGCCAATATAATATGCAGTATGACCCTAATCAGAAATAGGAATAGTTTCTCTCTTCTGCCAGAAGTATTACCACCGATCTGCTGGGTTTTGTCTGAAATCAAGCAGCATTAGGCATGTTCTGAACTTGGGCTGCCTCTGAGAAATGGTTTTGGAGAACCTCTGGTGGCTGCTACATTGGTGTTTAATAAAATCAGTCCAATAAACAAAAATGAAAGGCACTTTGACACCTAACGAAAAGCATGATGAACACCATTCATTATTATTCTCTCTCCTTCTCTTTCAAAACACATTGGAAGAATTGACCCTTTAGTGGGGTTTGGCTGTAGATAAATCATCTATGCATTTAACGTGCAGATATAGTGGAATAATAGAATCATAAAAGCTTCGTAGTTTTTACGTGTCGCGAGCCAATTAAGAACCTAACTCATTGGCTGTAATAAATGTGTCCCTTCCCTAAATACGTTTCCTTTAGTGATGTGCAGCTTGACTCATAACCCGCATAACTGCAGGGTGGGGGCGGGTTTAGGGTCATGAAATATTGTGTGGATGAAGGGCGTGTGGGTGGATGGGCGGGTTGAAGAAAGAGAAAACAATACACAAAAAAAACATGAATGTATAAAGCTACACTGAGGTTTTTATTTCATTATTTTTAGGCTATCTGGCATTATTGTGTAAGCCTATAAGCTTTAGGGCCTAACTGTACACACGCCAAATGGCCTACACGCCAAATGGCCTACACGCCAAATGGCCTACACGCCAATCGCTAAATGTTTTTGGAAACGGGCAGAAAAGTCTGGCAAAAAGGACAATGTTGGGTTTTAATTCAATAAGAGAAAAGCTGCAAAATGGATAGTTGAAAATAATGAGAAGGGAGGGCCAGAAAAGTAATGTTTGCTAAAGATTTGATGAAAGTGGTAAAAGAGGATGATAGCATTGCTGGCTACGTTATGTGTGGTGTTTGTGAGGCCCTACACATATTCAACAGTCAGAAGACAGGGACTTCAAACAGGCTTATGGCACGTCAAGGGAAATGTAGCCTACTGTTCCGATGGGTTAAATGAAAACTGAATTTGGGACACTGACTGTAGGTCTATAACCTCTCACATAGCCTTAATATTAAATCCTGCAGAATTAAGCATTTCTTGCAGTAAAATGATACACCAAATGGGAACATGAGTGGAGAAATGTCATTTATTTATTTCAGCATCTTTAGATAATGTGAATGTGCAGTTAGTGATATCTGTAGAGGTGCCTTATTGTTTACATTTTAGTAATATAGCAGACACTCTTATCCAGAGCAACTTACAGAAGCAAATGGGGTTAAGTGCTCAAGGGAACATTGATAGATTTTTTTCCACGTAGTCAGTGCCAGGATTCGAACCAGCGATGTTTTGGTTACTGGCCCAATGCTCTTAACCGCTATGCTACCTGCCGCCAAAAGCTGATAGTATTTCAACCACATAAAATATGCATCCAAGCTGAATTAAAATATTATCAAAAACATGTTAGGTTTTCACAGATTTCTATTTTCCTTCCAGTCAAACTGATGTCATTTGGAGAACAAACAAACAAAAAAACATTTTTGAGGGGGTTGTGTTATTACATTTTCTCCCAGGTGCCAAAACATATTTGCTCTGCAAAAGAAGGAGAGATCCACAAAATGAACATGTGAACAACACGTGAAACACACATGCTGTTATAGCATGCCAGACAGAGTGGTAAACCCATTGCTTGGAGCTGGAAGGTGGTGGGTGACCACATACTTTTTTTGCAGCTTAAACCGCTTACACACACACACACACACACACACACACACACACACACACTCAATTAACCAAGGCGGTTGTGAGGGTCCCAGATGAGGCCCAGAGAGATGGCCAGTCCCCGAACTCAGGCCTCATAACCTGGGTCCCACTGATAGAAAGTTGGCCCCGTAAAGCTGGAGCTCGACGTGACACATCTCCGAATGGTCCAGGGCTCTCGTTAACAGGGTTCGGAACAGCCAGTACCACACCTTCCTGCTTGTGTTTGGGGAGCTAGCGTATCTGTCCCATTTGAGATACAGGAGGGGATTCCCTCAGGCTTCGGGTCAAACTGATATTGGAGTGTGGTGAAGCTCTTTTAGCATGGTTTCTAGAGTATATCTCCATCTGAATGACTCCTGATTGCAGTAATACAGTACATGGAAATGGCTGTTGCAGATGTCTTCTGTGGAACTGACAAATAATGGTTAACAAGGACCATAATTCCTTTCCATTGTTTCTATATTTTTCACTCCAGTGGTGTAATATGGTTGTTTAACAGTATAATTTCCTTCACTCTCCTACTTCATGATCTTGCTCTTTGGTGCTCTTCTTTGGGAAATTACAATCACTAGTTCTTTGTAGCATAAACAAATCTAAAAGCAAATTTTAACAACTGAAAAGGTCTGACATTCTACCCACCACATATAAATAAAGAGGTTTGGACAATTATTCCCTTCCAGTATGTTTGTGTACCCTGCTCCTTTTTCTGCAGCCTGGAATGACATGAAAGGAAGGTGTAAAAGAGACATGCTTCCAGACTTGGGCCAACTCCAAGGACCGAGGCTGTTTCAGGAAGGGAACACAGAGGAAAAGTCAAATGTATTACAAAGAATTAAACACATCTCCCTAAGATAAGACTGATAGTCTTAACCATTGCCATGAGCAGAGCACATGAATGGAGAACTGTGCAGTCACCTGTGTTATGCATTGGTACAAAATGCTGTTGAAAAGGATTAGTGATACTTTTTTTCTGGCAAAGGGATGTAATTCTGTCCTTTCTCTGGTATAAGACCTATGTCATGTAACATTTCTCAATCCATTTTCACATTTTTGTTCTTGGTAAGCACTAATGCACCTGAACTAATAAAGGGCTAATTAGACAGTTAAAATAGACGCCCCAAGGGCACAGCATTGGTGTCAATTGTTATTCAATAAGCCCCAGCTATTCTAGTGTTAATTAGCTGATTAGTTGAACCAGTTGTGTTAGTGTGGGGCCAGGTCAACAACAGTATGCACCTCCCCCCCCCCAAGGAATAGATTAAGAAACACTGAAGTAAAGTATGACCAGACAGTGTCTCATACTGTAGCAGAGCGGGAATCCAGATGGGTCCTCTCTTTCTCTGTTACCTGGCTGTGTACCTAGACAGGATCCATCTTTCCTATCCTTAAGTCCCCCAACTCCACTCCTTCTCCTAGCCTTCAGCACACATCCTTTCCCCGTTCCCTCTCCCTCTCTCTCTCCGCCGGGCCGATGCAGCAGTGATGACAATCCCAGATGTGGCTTAATAAATACTTGGTGGCCTGCAGCTTGAACCCCAGATTTTATTCAGGGCAGTTCACTGGAGATAGAAGTTCAAGGCATCCATAAGGGTTTGAGTTTTAAAGATGGAATATGTTTTTTAATGTCTCTCTACAGGAATAGAGTGTATGGAGGGACAGCCGCACGCCTGCATGTTTCGTATTAGGGACACATCATATTTCATGTATTTTTATCAAGAGGATGGCCAGGCCGCCTCAGTTTGCTTACCGCATGCTCCCGCAAGCTAAAAATACCTTAATGCACACCAGTCAAGACCGCAGTACGCCCATCGCATGCATTGAAATGATTTAGCATGTATCAACGTCATCAGCTGAAAAAATATGAGTTTTTGGACATGGTAAGATTATATAACACATGGCCTTGTAGCCTGTCAAAACTGGAGGCATGTGTGGCATATCTGGAGAAGGGAGAATGGATGTGACAATATTGTTGTTGTTTTGTGTGTGTGTGTGTGTGTGTGTGTGTGTGTGTGTGTGCATGTGTGCGTCTGTGTCCGTGTGTGCATGTGTTTATCAGCATCTGGTTATCTGATAACTGTTAGACTTGGGGGAGAGCCCAACTGCCTCTATATCACATTTTTGCATTATATTCAGTCAACTTGACATATGTTACAGGCACACACAGGGTCCTGCAGGACTGCATCTGGCTAGTGTTCAAGAGGTGGACCACCACTGCCGGTGCTCTTTCGCTCTCTCTCTCTCTCTCTCTCCTTAGGAGATTCATATGGCTTCACTGGCCTATTTTCAGGTATACCAACCACTACAATGAATGTGTTTCTACTATTTATGTCCCTACATATTTCTTTCTCCCTCTCTCTCTGTCTCTTTCTCTCAATCTCTCTCACAAGTCTTTCAACAGCCCTCTGCCTGTTCCACGATGCCGTTTGTTTTTTTCTGCGCTCCACCGCCTCTCTGGCTCCCAGTGCGCCAGGCCACACATTCTAGCTGCTCACCTGGCCAAATCCGCCAGACATGCAGCCTCGGGCCAAGCCCCTGAAAAACATCTCAAATCTGCGCTTCACCACACCCCTAGTCCACCCCCACACACACACACACACACACACACACACACACACACACACACACACACACACACACACACACACACACACACACACACCACCCACTCTAACACTGCCATCCTCTCCTGCCTAGCTGGCATTGACCCCCCTCCTCAGCCACCCAAGTAAATCTATCTTCTCCTGGATGCTTTTAACACCTTTTTAACACCACCTCAAGCTCATTAGAGAACCCAGTACACAGAAACCAGGCCTGAAACAAGCCTAAAATATTATTATAATTTATTACATTTTTTAAGCACTTTTCTCACTCCAAACATTATAATAATAAAAATAATTTTAAAAAACAGACAACATAGAACACAGACAACAATCAAAACTATATGCAGGTGTCTTCAGATCCGGAGGGCATGAGAACAGAATTAGCAGAGATCCTTTTCTGAACAGCATCGTCTTGAGATACGCCTTAAAGGAGGACAGAGACTATGCAGCCCTAATAGTGTCTGGAAGTGTGTTCCACGGCCATGTAGCCACCTCTATAGAGTGCCATCTCTGCCCAAAACACCTCAGTTCCTCAGCTAGCTAGCTAGTTACCCCCCTGCAGTGCAATCACACAGAACTTCTGCTAGGGCTAGTGGTGTAAGGGTTAGTTGAACTGGGAAGTGGACATGAAGCTAGGGTTAGGGTTACGGTTAAGGTTAGGATTGTGGTTGATGCTAAGGTTAAGGTTGAACCGGGATGTGGACATGAAGCTAGTGTGAGAGTGACGGTTAGGGTTGTGGTTGAGGCTAGTGTTAGGGTTGAATGTAGACATAAAGTTAGGGCTCACTTACAGTATTGGGAAAGTATTCAGGCCCCTTGACTTTTTCCACATTTTGTTACGTTACAGCCTTATTCTAAAATGGATAAAATATTTTTTTGTCTCAACAATCTACACACAATACCCCATAATGATAATGACAAAGCAAAAACAGGTTTTTAGAAATGTGTGCCAATTTATTAAAAATAAAAAATGGAAATATTGTATTTACATAAGTATTCAGACCCTTTACTCAGTACTTTGTTTGTATTTATTACAAGTCAGCAGCTACTCTTCCTGGGGGTCCAAACTCATCAAAGCTCCCACGTTACATATAAAACCAAATTTAAAACAATGAACTATGTTTGTACTGAATGAGCTAAAGATTTTTTTTAAAATCATATAACATCCCTAAACCACCACACAACATGTTCAATACCACATCACAACAGTATCACAATGTGTGCATATGCATGTGTCTGTACCTTTGTGTGTTTCTCATCACAGTCCCCATTGTTCCATGAGGTGTATTTTTACCTGCTTTTTAAATCAGATTCTACTGCTTCCATCAGTTACTTGATGTGGAATAGAGTTCCATGTAGTCATGGCTCTATATAGTACTGTATGCCTCCCATAGTCTGTTCAGGACTTGGGAACTGTGAAGAGACCTCTGGTGGCATGTCTTGTAGTGTATGCATGGGTGTCCATGCTGTGTGCTAGTATTTTAAACAGACAGCTTGGTACATTCAGCTTGTCAACCCCTCTTACAAAAACAAGTAATGATGAAGTCAATCTCTCTTCCACTTTGAGCCATGAGAGATTGACATGCATGTCATTAATGTTAGCTCTCTGTGTACTTTTAAGGGCCAGCCGTGCTGCTCTGTTCTGAGCCAACTGCAATTTTCTCAAGCCCCTCTTTGTGGCACCAGTAGTCTAGGTGCGACAAAAGCGGGGCCTGTAGGACCTGCCCTGTTGATAGTGTTCTTAAGAAGGCAGAGCCGCGCTACTATTATGGACAGACTTCTCCCCATCTAAGCTCCTGTTGTAACAATATGTTTTGACCATGACAGTTTACAAACCAGGGTTACTCCAAGCAGTGTAGTCACCTCAACTTGCTCAATTTCCACATTATTCATTACAAAACAAAGTTAAGGTTAAGAGCTTAGAGAATGATTTGTCCCAAATACAATGGTTTTAGTTTTGGAAAATGTTAAGACTAACTTATCACTTGCTACCCATTCCAAAACTAACTGCAGCTCTTTGTTAAGTGTTGTAGTCATTTCAGTCTCTGTAGTAGCTGGCGTGTATAGTGTTGAGTCATCCGCATACATAGTCATGCTGGACTTACTCAAAGCCAGTGGCATGTCATTAGTAAAGATTGAAAAAAGCAAGGGGCCTAAACAGCTACCCTGGGGAATTCCTGATTCTACCTGGATTATGTTTGAGAGGCTTCCATTAAAGAACACCCTCTGTGTTCTGTTAGACAAGTAACTCTTTATGCACAACATAGCAGGGAGTGTAAAGCCATAACAAATATGTTTTTCCAGCAACAGACTATGATTGATCATGTCAAAAGCTGTCCTGAAGTCTAACAAGACAGCCCCCATAATAATTGTATCATCAATGTATCTCAGCCAATCATCAGTCATTTGTGTAAGTGCTGGACATGTTGAGTGTCCTTCCCTATATGCGTGCTGAAAGTCTGTCAATTTGTTTCCTGTGAAATAGCATTGTATCTGGTCAAACACAATTTTTTACAGAAGTTTACTAAGGGTTGGTAACAGGCTGATTGGTCGGCTATTTGAGCCAGTAAAGGGGGCTTTACTATTAGGCTTTACTATTCTTGGGTAGCGGAATGACGTTAGCTTACCTCCAGGCCTGAGGGCACACACTTTCTAGTAGGATTAAATTGAAGATGTGGCAAATAGGTGTGGCAATATTGTCCACTATTATCCTCAGTAATTTTCAAACCAGATTGTCAGACCCCGGTGGCTTGTCATTGTTGATAGAAAAAAAATGTTCACCTCTGACTGTACGGAATGCGAAAGTACAATTCTTGTCTTTCATACTTTGGTCAGATATACTTAGACGTGTAGTGCCTGCGTTTGTTGCTGGCATGTCATCCCTAAGTTTGCTTATCTTGCCAATGTTGAAACATCTTGAGCAGCGATTACATCCTCAAGTCTTCTCGGTTATGACGCTACAAGCTTGGCACACCTGTATTTGGAAAGTTTCTCCCATTCTTCTCTGCAGATTCTCTCAAGCTCTGTCAGGTTGGATGGGGAGTGTCACTGCGCGGCTATTTTCAGGTCTCTCCAGAGATGTTCAATCAGGTTCAAGTCCAGACTCTGGCTGGGCCACTCAAGGACATTCAGATATTTGTCCCAAAGCCAATCCTGCATTGTATTGGCTGTGTGCTTAGGGTTGTTGTCCTATTGGAAGGTGAACCTTAGCCCCAGTCCAAGCTCCTGAGCGCTCTGTAGCAGGTTTTCATCAAGGATCTCTCTGTACTGCTCTGTTCATCTTTCCCTCGATCTTGACTAGTCTCCCAGTCCCTGCCATTGAAAAACATCCCCACAGCATGATGCCACCACCATGCTTCACTGTAGGGATGGTGCCACGTTTCCTCCCGACGTGACGCTCGGTATCCAGGCCGTAGAGGTTTCATCAGACCAGATAATTTTGTTTCTCATGGTCTGAGAGTGCCTTTTTGCAAAGTCCAAGCAGACTGTCATGTGCCTTTTACTGAGGAGTGGCTTCCATCTGGCCACTCTACCATAAAAGCCTGATTAGTGGAGTACTTGGTGGTTCCAAACTTCTTCCATTTAAGAATAATAGAGGCTGCTGTGTTCTTGCAGACCTTCAATGCTGCAGAAATGTTTTGGTACCCTTCCCCAGATCTGTGTCTCACCACAATCCTGTCTCGGAGCTCTACAGAGAATTCCTTCGACCTCAGTGCTTGGTTTTTACTCTGACATGCACTGTCAAGTGTGAGACCTTATATAGACTGGTGTGTGCCTCCCATATCATGTCCAATCAATTAAATTTATGACAGGTGTCACGCCCTGGTCTTAGTTTTTGTGTTTTCTTTATTATTTTGGTCAGGCCAGGGTGTGACATGGGTTATTTATGTGGTGTGTTTTGTCTTGGGGTTTTTGTAGGTTATGGGATTGTGGTATAGTAGAGTTGTCTAGGTAAGTCTATGGTTGCCTAGAGTGGTTCTCAATCAGAGGCAGGTGTTTATCGTTGTCTCTCATTGGGAACCATATTTAGGCAACCATATTCTTTGAGTGTTTCTTGGGTGATTGTTCCTGTCTCTGTGTTTGTTTGCATCAGAATAGGCTCAGTCACTTTGGTTTTTTATTTTTTCTTTGTTTTGGAAGAGAAGAGAACGAGCGCCATTCTCCTTGCGGAGATGGTGCTAAATCCATCAACACGGTCGGTCCCTGGGATTGGGCTGACCAACACGATTCGGTTTGCTTGGAAGGAAAAGGAGTTGGAGCCTTTAGGACGGGAAACTTTTGGAAGGATAATATTGATGGGGATTCTAAAGCTGACGGTGAAGGACGTGTTTTGTTTCCAAGGCAACTCGTTGGAGGGAGCAAACAACGTGGCACTATATACAGAGGAGAAACACGATGATATCCTGAGAAGGGCAAGAGCAGTGGGAGGTGAGAGGCCGATGAGCCACTATGAAATAACAAGCCTGGCGAAAAACAACTTTAGGGTTGTAACTGTCAACATTTACAACCCATACGTTAAGGACGAAGAGGTGAGGGCCTTTCTGGGGAGATACATGGATAACGTCTCCTCAGCAAGGCACCTCAAAGACTCCCTTGGGTTTTGGAATGGGAGGAGAGGCTTCCAGGCCCTCCTCAGGGAGGACCCAAAGAGACATGGTGGCTACCTCCATCCTCCTGCTATGTTCTCCCTAGGGGCTGACAGGGGGACGTTGTTTTATGCACGTCAGCCCCCATTTTGCAGGCGCTGTATGGCCTACGGCCACATATTCGCCTCGTGCAGCACAAGAAAATGCAGATTTTGTGGATCTGAGGAACACGAGGCGAGGGATTGTGACAAGCCTAAGGCGTGCCACGGGTGTGGCTCGTCAGCACACCTGTGGCGGGGGTGCCCGGCTCGTCAGAGGTCATATGCGTCTGCGGCTGGGGGGGGAGCAGGAGCGGGGGATGGGGGAAGAAGAGGAGGGGAAGGAAGCACGCCTCATGACCAGAGTACAGGTCCAGAGGGGAAGGCCGCAAGGAAGGAGGAGGAGCAAGAAGCGGCGGATGGAAGAGAGAAGGAAACAGAAGGCACGGGAGTAGGAGAACCAGGAAAAGCGGCGGAAGAAGGCAACCGAGTGGAGGAGCATGAGAGAGAAGAAAGCGAGGGAGGAGTGTTGGAGAAGGAGACGGTGGAAGAGCAAGTGGACTGGGGGGAAAGTGCCCTGGTGGAAGAGATGAGGGGTATGGTGGAGGAGCTGGCGGGGGGAGGGTGGTATCTCTCCACTGCCGCCATCACCAAAGAAGAGAATGAAGAGGAGGGTGCGATTGGCCGACAGTGAGAGGGAGGGGATGGCCAAGAGAGTGATGGGGGTGGGAGAAACCTCTGGGTTGCTGCTGGTTTCCCCAGGCCCTCAACTTCTGTTGGGTGGGGACACACCTAACAAGACTCAGGACTGGGTACAGGAGGAGGTGGGGAGTTTTATGTTTGGGGACTCAGCCTCCCCGATTTTTTTCCAAACCAGCTGCAGCACTGGGGAGGGGGAGGAGTGTGGGAGTAGACCCAGGGTGCAGGGCACCCCGGAGCCAAACACTATTCCTGCATCCTGGGTTGGTGAGATGGAGGAAGAGGGGGGGATGTCGGGAGTACGGATGGTGTTCTCACCGGTAGATATGGAGCAGGGGAGCATCGGGTGAGTCTCCTGTTTTTTTTTTTTTTTTCTGTCTGGGTTTAGAATTTGAGTGTATTACATGTTTTAATTTTATTTTTTCATGGGGTCTAATTTTACTTTTGTTAGTTTAAATGTAAGGGGTTTAAGGGATTTTGTTAAGAGGAGGGCGGTTTTTAGTTATTTGGAGGGTGTGGGGTTTGATTTTTGTTTTTTACAGGAGGTTCACCTGAGGGATGGAGGGGATGTTAGTAAGTTTAAGAGGGAGTGGGACAAGGGGGAGTCGGTTTGGGGTATTGGGGGGGTGCACTCATCGGGGGTAGGGATTTTGTGTGGGCACAGGGAGGTAAAAGTGGAGGATTCTTTTGTGGTAATGCAGGGGAGGGTTATAGGGGTGGATGTCACAATAAGGGATTGTAAATTTAGGTTAGTGGTGGTGTATGGGCCACAGGTGGTGGCAGACAGGAGGGAGATGGTGGACTGTCTGACGCCCCTGTGTGTCACAAATAGGAAATTAGTGATAGGGGGATTTTAATACAGATTTAGGAATAGGGGGATAGCAGTGCAGGCGCCATTACCGGGCTAATGGCTTGCCATGGTCTGGTTGATGGTGGTCTGCACACTACTCCGAAAATGGCCGGTCCTACATGGCGCAACTCCAGGGGGGTTGAGCGGAGGCTCGACTATATTTTTGTACCCAGGTCTTTGGGTAAGTTGTCTGGGCGGCTGTTGCCTGTTTTCTTTTCGGATCACGACGGGGTGCTCCTGCAGGTGGGGTCGCCAGTCTGCCTCTTTGGTAGGTGGTACTGGAAGATAGATCGGGATGTGCTGGAGGAGCAGGCTTTTGTTGACGGGTTTTATGGTTTCTTTTGGAGGCTTGAAGGCCTCCGGTCCATGTGCGAGGGGGTGTTAGAGTGGTGGGAATTAGTTAAGGTGAGGATTAGGGCTTTTATAATAGGGTATTGCAAGAGGAAAAAAAGGGAGGAGAGGAGGGAGGTGGATCGTATCCAAAGGTTAATTGAACTCGAGTACGAGGCAGGCAACCTCGGCGGGTCGTTTGACTGGGAGAGATCCGCTACCCTAAAGGCGCAGCTCAGGGAGTTGCAGGAGCGGAAGGCTCGAGCTTTCCTGGAGCGTGCGCATAGTGGCTTTCTAGAACACAATGAGACTTGTTCCGCTATGTTCTTTGAGTCGTTTAGGGCCAGACAGAGTAGGAAGGTAATGCATGGCGTTAGGGAAGAAAATGGTAGTATAGTTAGAGAACCAGAGGATATGGTCAGGGTGACAACTGATCATTTCCAAGGTTTATTTAAGGAAAGGGAAATAGATGTAGAGCAGGGAAATGTGTTTTTAGAACACTTGTCCAGGCGGTTGCCAGAGGACATTAGAGAAGTGATGGAGGCCCAGATTTCACTAGAAGAGGTTGAGAGCGCTCTTAGGAGGATGGGAAAAGGGAAGGTGCCTGGGATGGATGGGCTGCCGGCTGAGTTTTATCTCAAGTTTTGGGGTATACTTGGACCAGTGGTCCTCGAAGTCTTGAAGGCCATCCTTGAGACGGGGGTCCCGGGGGGATCAATGGCTGTTGGTGTGCTGTCACTTTTATATAAGAAGGGGGAAGTAACAGACCTTGGCAACTGGCGGCCGTTGACCATGCTGTGTGTAGATTACAAGCTACTTGCAAAGGTTTTAGCAGACCGGTTGCTCACAGCCCTTCCCTACGTCGTCCATGAGGATCAGACGTGCGGGGTAGAGGGCCGCTCTATTAGATGAAACCTACAGTTAATCAGGGACTCCATCGCTTGGGTTGAAGATAGAGGACTGCCTTTAATGGTAGCAGCGCTAGATCAGGCGAAAGATCCTTTTTATTCAGAGTGTTAGGTCGATTAGGTTTTGGGGAGAAGTTCATAGGATGGATTCGTACATTATATGTCGGAGCGGGGTGCCGAGTTAGTGTAAATAGTCACTTCGTCTGACCTCTCGTCTGGGGTCAGGCAGGGGTGCCCACTCTCGGTTCTCCTCTTCGTTCTGTACATGGAGCCTCTGGGGGCTGCCATTAGGGCAGACACAGGGGTGGAAGGCTTGTTGATCCCTGGAAGTGGTGGGCTGCGTGTTAAGATGACGCAGTACGCCGACGACACTTCCTTGCTGCTGTGCAAGGACTCGTGCCTGACAAGGTCCCTTGCCATCTTTGGGGATTTCACCCGAGCGTCGGGAGCGGTTCTGAACCATGCAAAGTCTTCCGCCAAGTTTTTCAGAAGATGGTGCGGTAGAACGGATGTGCCCGGGGGGTTATCTCTCTGTGAGGGGGCCCTGAGGATTCTCGGGGTCCATTTTGAGACCTCCGGCTCAGCGACGCTAAACTGGAACATGCGTATCGCAGTGGTACAGAGGAAGCTAGCAATGTGGAAAAAGTCCTGGTCCTAAAGGTGGATGTGTTGCCATCTCTTTTGTATTTGGCGTACATCTACCCATTGCCGGCTTGTCTGAGGAGGCCTCTAGTGAGGCTTGTGTTTCAGTTCATGTGGAGTGGCAGGTGCAAGTGGGTCGCCAGGGCACGCATGCTCTGTCCCATCGGGGAGGGAGGTAGGGGGGTACCACATTTCCCCCTCAAGCTGGACGCAATTTTTGTTTCTTTCTTGTTAACGGAGCTTGCTCATCCAGTGATACACCCGTCCGGTTACCTCCTGCGGGTGTTCTTCTCGTATCAGGCGAGAAGCGTAATGGTGTGGTCTAACACGGGTCCTCGGGCGGAAGAGCCTCCGTGGCACTTTGGTCATGCGGCCAAGTGGCTGCCGTGCACACCCTGAGGTTGAAGTTGCCCGAGTAGGTTTAGATCACAGGCACCTGTACGAGGAGGTCAGAAAGGCAGGGAGTGCGGCGCCTGTGGTGGGCATCTCGCAAGTGGTCTGGGAGGGAGTGCAGGCGCGGGGTCTGGACAACAGGCTCAAGGACCTGAATTGGTTGAGCCTCCATAAGTGCTTGCCGGTACATTCCATCATGTACCGGTATAATTTGGTGCAATCCCCCACTTGTCCAAGATCCTCTTGTGGCAGGGAGGAGACTGTGCGCCATATCTTTTGGGACTGTGCCTTTGCCGGAGTAGTATGGGCTAGGGCACGGGTGTTGTTAGATTTGGTAAGGGGGGATTTTGTATTGACGTGGGCCAGGTTAGAGAGAGGTGTAGGGAGAGCGAGAGGGACGGATAGGGACAGGTTTCTGCTCTGGCTTCTCATGAGTCTCTTTAAACGGGGGCTGTGGGAAGCCAGGCAGAACATGGTGAAGACAGGGAGAGATTGGGGGGTGGAAGGGATAGTGAGGAGGGTGGAAGGAGATTTGAGGGGGAGGATGAAGAGGGAGGAGAGGAAGTGGGGGCAGCATGCTGCTCGGGAGAGGTGGAAGGGGGGTTTAGGGCTGGGTGTCATTTAGATTTGTAAGGGGATAGATTAGGGACGGGGAGATAGGGAAAGGTAGTTTGTAGGGTGACGGGGAGGGAAGATGCTCCCCTGAGGTTTTGTTTGGGGTTTTTGTTTAGTTAAATTAGTTACATTTAAATACCATTATTTGAGTATGTATGAAAATTATGAGTTGTAAAGAATGAATGGTATTGAAGATAATAAATGATTTTTTATTTTTTTTTAAATTTAAAAGATAGGCTGTATAGGTTTTCACGTCCCGTTTCTTGTTTTTGTATTATCGTGTTTCATCTTAATTAAAGATGTATTTTATTAAAATAAATAAAAAATAGGGCTGTTTCGGGTTTTCACGGTTCTTGTTTTTGTATATTGTTCATTTTATCATCTTCATTAAAGATGTATAAAGATAACCACGCTGCATTTTGGTCCGATCCCTGCTACACCTCTTCAGAGGAAGAGGAAGAAGAAAACCTTAACAACAGGTGGACTCCATGTTATAGAAACATCTCAAGGATGCTTAATGGAAAGAGGATTCAGCAGAGCTCAATTTCGTCTCTCATAGCAAAAGGTCTGAATACTTATGTAAATAAGGTATTTCTGTTTTTTCTTTTTAATAGATTTGCAAAATTTCAACAACAAAAAAGCTATTATCAATTTTACGTAACAAAATGTGGAAAAGTCAAGGGGTCTGAACACTTTCTGAATGCACTGTATATTCGATGTTGCTCTGACTAATTGACCCTACTTTCAAGACTTCGATGCACAGATTACACTCGAGAACAATTGTAAAAGGTTTTTACGCCAGCAAAAAGCCACATCTAGTGTATCAGGGGGAAAAAAACGACTGTTTTCCCAATGCCCCATTGTAGCTCCTATGTACGTCAATATGGTGATTTATTGACACGTTCCATTGTCTATAAGGCAGTCGGTGTTTGGATTGAGAGAAAAAATGGGAACCAGTGCTCAAAGGCATAAACATTTACACTCTTGTTTCATGGAAAGGGTTTTTATAGAGGAAACGCCAAAGAAATCCCCAAGTAAGAAAGAAGACTAATCACTATGTGTTTCTCAGTGTAACAAAACATGCCATTGCCTAGGGACCTGCTCAAATGAAAACACCTTAAATGAGTAATACATTATTAGGATGTTTGATAAATATCACTTGATACATTATGATTAGATACGTGTTTGTATGAGAACATTGGAATGACACCATGCTTGTAAAGTATAACCTTTTTAACTCGAATAACATTACACAACAGGATCCAAATCCGCAAAGAATGCCAAACAGGGTGTTGCATGAAATGTATCACCCCTGTATTTTCTCTGCCCCTGCAGACATGAACAGTCCAATCAGTCTAATGAGAATACACACATGGAATACAGCGCTGGGTCGAAATGATATTTGAAATAATTTCTAATACTTTATCTGAGCTTGATTGAGCTTGCCCAGCACACTGTAATCAATAGAAACGTCCTAAGAGTGCAATCCCCGCCTTTTGGCACTCCAGGCAGGATTAACCCCTTACACTTGTGGGAATTGGCCTATATTGACAACGCTATATTTAAATGTTTCTAACAGAAGAAATATGGAAAGCATATGCATAGCCATGGTAGCAATTTAAAGGGAACAGTTTGGAGATTATGTGAAAATTATTAGACTAAAGGTGAGGAGACAACAGTTCACCTGAGACTGAATCCAAGCATTACATTGTTGATTATATGTGAATTTTACATTTACTGTTGTTTTCACCACATTTGTTGATAATGAACTCAGTAACATGATAATAATATTATTGGAAAATTTGGAATAGGTGCAACATAAGACAAAAGAATGACAAGGGTTTGAGTGAGAGGTCTAACTGGTGTTTCCAAGTGTTCACACCTCTCCAAAGTGTGCACAGCTCCTAAGTAACTTCAGTGCACTTTTATGTGTCAAGAAAGTTTTCATCTATAAGGTGCTTTTGAGGAACTCGGGCAAGCACACTTGTAGATGTTTTGTTTGGAACACAGCCCTGCATCCCCGCCTTTACACAATTACTGTTGTTGTTTACGCAATCCAAAACCAGTTCATTATAAATCAAAAACCTGGCACAGGTGGGAATAATTTCCATTGCCAACATGACTAACTAAATCATAAAATACAGTGTTAGGCTTTCAGGAGGAAATTCAGAGAAGCAGATCGTAATTTTGGTGCACATAGAATGGAGTCATAAGTGCCTTCTTCTTTGTCTACACCCATTAAGCCTTAGCCACACCCATCTCTTTAAGGATTCACATGTGAGGCATTTGCTAAACAGACTGATTAGTTTAGTAAACAACCAAAGATTTCAAGACTAAAAGTGTTGAAAGTACTAGCCTACAATATGGAAAAACTGCAGGTATTCCTTGGCCGATCTCCTAATTTGACTTTGGTGCAGGTCATGTTGTTCTTCACGTTCTTCACGTCTGATAAACACACACCATATCAAATCAAATAAAAAGTTGATTTGTCACATGCACAGGATACAGAAGGTGTAAACAGTACAGTGAAATGGTTGCTGCATCGTAGCAATACCAAAAACAGAAAGTGTCCAGATAGAAATATTTTATAATTATTAGATGATGCTTACCTGACACACTTGTCTAAATTGATGGGTCATGTGAAGGAAATGCTATAACCAACCCCCAGACACATCTTGTTAAGTGGCTGGGTCACTATTGTCTAGACATGCACAAATGTTCATGAAATACAATAGATGGCCGTAATCACCCCCAGACACACCTGGCTAACTTGATGGGTCATGTAATCACCTGGTGAAGTGTTTTGTTTAGACATGTAGTCAGCTAGCTAGCTAGCTAGCTAGCTAGGTAGCCAACCAGGTCCAATGTTAGCTAGCTAGCATTAGGCTGTAAATAAGAATACAAATGGATTTCCGATTCTAATAATATTACTACAGAGATCATACACATAACATTAGCAAGCTAACATCGCTAGCTAGTGAACTGTACGCTTTAACTTGCAATGAAAACAACTTTCTGACAAAATGTGAAACTTATAATATTTCTGAAAGTAGCTATACTCTATACTCTTACACGCTACACGGCAGACTTGAACCATTTCACACCATTTTGTTTTTAGCTACATCTTGTTTGGTCAGCGCCATGTCAAGTCACTCTGGTTCACACTGACCGTGGCGTGTGAAGAAAGTTGCTACTTTTTCCAACTGATCTAACGATCGTGCTTGCTAAATTCAGGGTATCAATGTTGATGAGAAAAGTAGCTAAACTTTTGTAGTTCTCGATGGCTAACATTATATATTTAAAAAATGTTGCAGTAGAAAGGACTATGACCACATACTGAGCAGCTCACGTTATAAACAGAAGCATGCTACATGGCTGCACTAGAATCCAATCCAACCTTATCTCCCAGCATGTCCAGCCCATCCATTATCTCAGCCAATCATGGCTAGCGGGAAGGTTCATGGCTTTTTCCATGGCTAAACCAACTAGGATCGTAATGTAACAATTTTATTTATATTTTCCCTGACACCCAAAAGTACTCGTTATGTATTCAATCAAATCAAATTTTATTGGTCACATACACACGTTTAGCAGATGTTATTGCGGGTATAGCGAAATGGTTGTGTTTCTAGCTCCAACTGTGCAGTAATATCGAACAGGTAATATGTAACAATTTCACAACATGTACACAATATACACAAATATAAGTAAGTTAATGGAATTAAGAATATATAAATATATGGTTGCTTAGCAGGACACAACATTTTTCTAATTCACACACTTATCAAGAGATCATCCCTGGTTATCCCTACTGCCTCTGATCTGGCAGACTCTGTCATGTATACTCCCTCTCCGGCCTCTAGGTCATCAGGCTGCTGATTGTCCCGCACATCTGTCACCATCGTCTCACGCACCTGCGCCTCATGACACTCACCTGGACTCCATCACCTCCTTGATTATCTTCCCCATATCTGTCACTCTCCTTGGTTCTTTCCTCAGGTGTTATTGACTCTGTTTCATATTAGTTGTGTTTTGTGTTTATTGTTTTGTTAATTTTTTTAAACACTCACGCCCCCGAACTAGTTTCCCGTCTCTAAGCGCACTCATTACAGTCTCACTAAACACAAATGCATCATTTGTAAATTATGTCTGACTGTTGAAGTGTGCCCCTGGCTATCCGTAAATTTAAAAAAAAACAAGAAAATCTTGCCATCTGGGTTGCTTAATATAAGGAATTTGAAATGATTTATACTTTTACTTTTAATACTTAAGTATTTTTGCGATTACATTTACTTTTGATATGTATGTACAGTATATTTCAAACCAAATACTTTTAGACTTTTACTCAAGTAGTATTTTACTGGGTGACTTTCACTTTTACTTGAGTCATTGTCTTTTAAGGTATCTTTACTTTTACTCAAGTATGACAATTCGGTACTTTTTCCACCACTGCGTGCAACATACGCCTAGTTTCCGGAAACGAGTCACATATGGGTATGCTTGTAAAGGGCTAATCAAACTCAGGTGTGCTAGAGTCCACACCCTGGTAACTCCATGTTTACCGTTGTGCGTACTGTATGCAGTATATCATGTACAGTTCAGTAGTCACAGTAAGATATTTTTTAAGCAAGGATCTATTTTTCCATTAGGTCAAATGGATGACCAGACAGAAATACTGAAACTAAACAGGAAATTAACCAACTCCTCTTTATCCACCCACATCATTCATTTCTGGGGTTTGTTCACTTCCATATTTATCTTTCAGAGAGGCGGAAATGCGTTCAGTGAAATTAGCAGTGTGCTCAAGATAAATAAAGCATGTATCACATGAAAGGTGAATGTTGTGTAAGAAATATGTCAAATGGCTGTTTGAAGGCTGTAAAATGCAATAGTAACATAATGTGAGGTGTTTTGAGGAAGTTCAAACCTACAGTATCATGATGTCACCTCTGGCCCTATACTGTCAGTCCGGTAAAGAGAGATAAGCTTAGGAACGCGGTGTGTGTCTGTGTGTGTGTCTGCATGCGTCTCTGTCTGTCTGTGTCTGATGTGTTTGTGTACGCATGCATGCATGCCTCTCTGTGTGTGTGTGTCTCCGTCTCTCTGTGTGTGAATGTTTATGTGTGGGTGTGTGTTTGTGTACAGAGTGTGCTTGAATGTCAACAGGGACGGCAAGAAATAGCCACATTTTCCAATGGAAGTCCTTTAAACCAACGATGCCCTCAATTTGTTTGGTAGCTCCTGTCAAACTAATGAGGTGAGTGAGTGAACAAGCCCTGGTGGACTAGGGGTCAGCCAAGAGCCAGTTCTGCTTCAGTGCCGTTCCTCTGGCCACCCCGCAGCCACCCCAACAAGACCTGGCACACACATATCACGCCCGTCTGTCTGCCCCCACTCAACAGACAAGCAGGATGGCCATTACAGAGAAAGGCACATTCTCATACACAGATGAAGAACTGCACACATACTATTAACATGCATTCAAAGGTAGAAACTCATACATGCACACACATACACACACACTGTACAGCCACAGCAGGCACAGTGGATGCTTCAGTGCATGCGTCCATGTGAGTAATACTTTTAATTGTGGGTGTTGTGACTATATCTGATGCTAGTTTATTTCCTGGACTCTGTTCCAGGTATTGGGTCATTCTCACAGTGGGAAGCGAAATCTGTTTACAATTTAAATTCCTGGAGGGAGTCAACTTTTTTTTCTCACTTTGGTTTGTTTTCAAATATCAATTAGGAAATCTATATGACAAATTGGTTATGTTCACCATTTAGTGTGAGTGTTGTCATTTAGGAGAGACTTCAAACTCACTGGCTAATTTAAGTGAAGCTAGATTTCAAAAGGTTTTGGAATTAGTCACACAGAAATCCCACTTTCAGTGAACCTTTTGCAGTCATATAACACACAGCTGTCAGGCTAACTTAATCCTGACTTCAAATTAAGAAGGTTCATGGTCTTTTTTTATAAAAGATACAACATCTGTATTTAAACCTACAACAATTAAGCTGGACTTCACAGAGACCTGGAGTACTGACGCCCAATGGCTAATCAAAGCTACGGTTTTGACAGGTTAGTGATGTCAGTAGCCTTTGGGTACGTTGTGTTACTGAGACCGCTGGCTTGAATCTCAGGTCCATTGAAATATAGATGGTCACTAATATTAAAAGTGATCCATATCTCCCTTACAACCTTATTACAAACCCCCACGAGTAGACCCCAAACAAAGTCACACACTCTCAGTGTCACAAACACACACTCAAACCTCTTCCTTCACGCACACTCATACACACACACACACACACACACACACACACACACACACATACATACATATGACAAATATACCCGTGCTCTTTGTGTAAAGAGCACAGGTATAATGCTGCCGGAGCCTGGAACAGCAGCTCTCCCTCACTTGTTTCAATTTGAGAATACACAGAGCTGGTAAAACCAATTTCTGGGAAATTAATTCTGATAAATTCAAAATAATAATATTTAATTACCACTAAAATTCCATGAAAAACTATAGAATAACAAACCAAATAAATATGTATAGCGGCCTAGAAGTAGGTAAATGGTGGTTTCTTCCACCATTTTGATCAATTTGATCAATTGATTTGATCGCATGTTTCATCTATTTACACACTGTATTATAAAGAAGCTTTTATTTTATTCTATAATAGGGTACATGGTTACCATGTGTTCAAGCTAATAAAATAATAAAAAGTTTAATTATGATAGTGTGCAAGCTATGCAATACAATTAAATGCCTACTCGCTATAAAGCTCTCCTCGCAATGATAATGCAAGGATATTAAGCTAAACTCATTAAAAAAAAGAAACGTCCTCTCACTGTCAACTGCGTTTATTTTCAGCAAACTTAACTGCAGCCGTTGTCCATTCCACAAGCTACCACCGGCTAATTCTATGATGTTAAAATGCCTATTTACTCTGTTCCATCTGACTGCCTGACTGTCTCTCAATTTATAAACTTGATCTCCACTATTAAAAGCATCTAGACATCATCTCACATCTCTTTTAAACTAACATGTAGTTTTCAGCAGCGGGAGATTTGTATAAACCTTGCAGTCTGTCTCTCTGACATCCACCAACATTGTTTCAATATTCAAATTTGATTTCCAGCTGTTCCATAGTAATGAACGTGTCGGGAGTTGCCAGTCGAAATCATGAATCAGCTGGCATCATTTTTATGAATCTATATAAAGAAATGTCAATTGTAAATTGGTGAAACGAAACAAAGTGCAGCTAGTTTGCTGTCTTTCCAGCTTGTTTGAAGTGATTGTGTTAGGTGGGTATTTGGCTAGCTCCTATGAACAACAGTGTCCTGACGAGTGAGCACATTTTCTATATCAGGCAAAATCGTGCCTCATTAGCGCATTGTTATGGATGTATCCAAATGTCACTAGAAAACAGCTTAAACAAATGCAAATGATTCTACTGCATTGTTTGACATGACTGTAAGTTAGTCATAGTTGGATATCTAGTAAACAAGGGATAAGAATTTTGGGAGCCAGTATGGCAATGGAACATTTAGAACGAACAACTGCGTCGCGTCCATAGATACAGAACAAAAAGACTGAACAACTGGGTCGCGTCACTGGCAACCGAACCGATAGAATGAACGACCAGCCGTTTTGGGTAGCAACCCTAGATTTGTGTCTGGACTATATCTTGTGGAAGGATGAAATAATATAAATAAATTCATCAATATAACACTTTTAATGAAAATGATGTCTATTTTTTTTAAATATGTTGTTATCCCATAAAAATGATAATGCCGGTGTTTGGTGAAGCCAGTGTTTGAGGGATATATTGGGACAGTTTGCCAGCCCTCGACTTCATCTCAAGCCTAACAACACCCGTGCCAATATATCCTCCAAACACCGGCTTCGAGGGCATTATCACTTCAATTGCATAGTAGGCCTATACCGTTCCTGTTACACCAAAAGCACCTTCTTATTTCTAATGAGATTGTAGGATGGTTAGCTGAAGTTAAATCGTAAACAAAAACATTATCATGCTACATCTGTCGGTACAAACTTTGAGGAAATTTTGACATAATTTTAAAAAACATATTTTTTCACCTAAAACAATTGCACTACACCACTGGTGAGGAGAACATTACTCGCCCTCGTCCTATTCGTCATTGCGGTGAAAATGAGTCAACCCACCTGCTGGGGCCAACTGGGCATGTGAGACTAAGTCGACAGGTACAGAGGCCAAGGGGTCAACCATCCAGGGTTGCACAGCTGTTTGTGCTTGTAAATTTATCTGAAATAGAAAAGACATGATGGATCTGGGGGCAGGACCTTTTACTACTGACCAATCAGTTCCCTCTGCTAAAATCACAGCAGCCGATTGCTGCAACCATTGGCTAGATTGTTCCATCAATGAAATCTCAGGAAGAAGCTACCCTCAGCACAGGAGCTGGAAGATGAAGAGAAGTAATTTTTCTACAAACTACTTCTCGGCCTGAAGTACTCAAATAAAATACAAATCTATCTACCTAAAGGTAATTGTCTCTTTTGTGTGTATATAAAAAGAATTGTGAATGTGAAATATAATGGTACTTTTCAGACGAACTCCAGACCAGCCATTGCATTGACAGAAGCTAACGTTAGCTAGCTGGCCTCTGACATTTAAACTAGCTTTACTATCTACTGGCTAGTTTTATCAGGAAGCTTTTGATGCAAGGGAACAATGTATATATTTGCTAGTTAACCATTTGATTGATAAAGTTGATAGCTATAAATGCCCTTTGCTGGCTAGCTAAATTTAAAATGCTGGGGGAAGCATAGCTAAATAGCAAACACCCACCATCATCACTGTAGCTAATGTTAGCTAGTTTTTTAGAAAATAAAACTATACATTTGCTAGCTATATTTTAGACTTGTTACAGTGACTTTTGAACACTTTTTGTCAAACTACTGTACTTCATTCCACTGTCTGTTCATTTATTAACTGGTGACTGAAAAAGTCAAGAAAAAATGCCCTTCCTGATTTCACAGCAAAAAATACTAGCTAGGCTATTGTGGTGAACACAATGTTTGGAGTACGAAATTATCAATTACAGGGGAATTTAACCCTGTGGGAATCTGGGCTTCTTTTCATTGTGTCCAAGGCATTTCTATGTCAGTGAGATGTGTTTCACACATAATTGCCTAGGAAAAAGGCATGTCTGGGCTTCACGTGCTGAATGATACACCCTATGATGGCTTCCGGTGTATTGATGTGGGTCGAGATCTGAAAATAAATGTAGTCCTGCTTTGTGGCATTTCACGAACGCAGCGAATGCCAGCACCAAGAGGGCAGATGACAAATACGGTGGCTAGCTAAGTAAGTCATTTTTCATGCAAGCTACTTAGCTAGCTAGATCATTTTAGTTGATCTACTGAAATTCATATTGTTTATTTCTGGCTAACTTGTTACAGTAGGGGGACATCAAATTATCAAATTATCTTTCTGCTTGCTAGCATAGGTAGCTAGTTAGTTAGCTAGTCTAGCAAGTTAAGTTAGCTAAACAACTACAGGCAGCCATATCTAATACCAAAATCAGTAGAGGTTTTACAATCAGTGATCTATTGTATCTTGATTGTCTTTTTAGTCGTAGATATATGGCTACTAAACAGCAAGCTACAATGTTACAATCAGCCACCTAAAGCTAGGTTTACCAGCAAATATTAGCCCATGACTGGAGTTGACTTGCTAGATAGCCTGGCACCTGCTAACTTGTTATGCATCACGTTTCGCGTTTGTAACCTATTAGCAAATATGTGTAACATCAGCAACTGTAAAAAAAAATACTCGCTAGCTATGTAACATAATTGATGAGGGGTGTCATTGTTTATGATTATAACTGTGGATGCATTTCAATCCCAATCTCAGCTAAGTTTACTAGCTAACAGTGAGGAAAACCAATATAATACAACAATCTGACTGTTGTAAAACTGATGAGCTGGTTTTTCTGTAAAAAATATTTGCCTGAGTATGCCTGATAGACATGCCTGTAGCGAGATACTGTCATCCATCCTACTTACAGTACATGTACCAATTACCTTCACTAACCTGTACCCCCGAACATTGACTCGGTACCTGTACCCTTCCACCTCCCTAATGTCCTCTTCATCCTCCCCAGCCATGTCAAGGTCAGGGAGCAGGTGTGCTTCCTCGGTGATCCCTGGGGACATCAGGGCTGCAGTCTCTTGTGGTAATTAGCCCCACGAGCCAATCATGTCTGTGTCCTCCTCGTATTTCACTGGTGAGAGCCATTGCAATCCCAGCTCAACCAATCACAATGTGCTCTCCTTTCCCCGCCTAACCCATGATTCCTTCTCTCCAACCAATCAGAAATGTGGTCAATCACCTCAATCTCCACATCATAATGCTACCAGTAACCATGTGTCCATCCACAGTTTTATGCGTGTAAGATCATACCGCATATTTAAAAAATATCACAACAGCTGTGATGGAAACAGGAAGTTTTCGTACAATTTTACAAAATATAAAAACTTGCGTCATACTGCAGCACACCTTGCGCTCTGCTGTAGAATTCTATGGCACGTTATTTAATTAAGTGTCAGTCATTGTTGCCATTAATGCTAGTTTGACCACCAGAGGGCATCTTTGAGAATTTGATCATTTAAAACCTTTTTTGAAAGAACATAGTATGTGGGATTGATTTCAAGAAATGTTGCTTAATTAATTTGCTTAATATTATGCTGTTTCTATTCCAAGAAAAACGACCCTCAGGGTCCCTCTGGGTTTCCGTACAACATGATCGGTTGGGAGTAGGCTACAGTACTAAGAGCAAAATTATCCTAACATTTCCACACCCTAATTGTAGTCTAACTAATACCCAAACGGAGATTCAATGAAAATAAAAATCTCCTTGATTTATCCCTTTTCTTTTCGAGTGAATTGTAGAGTTACCTTCCATGACTGTATTTGTTAGTGACAGAGACATGGTTATTTAATTATTTCATTTCAAAAGGCCTATGGTTTTCTCCAAGTGAGTATATACAATTGTTCCTTAATTAAAAGTTTTGAGATTATGCCGTGGGATTTAAGAGGTCATTTGTAGTTCAGTACGTTACCCTGCGTCACTGCTTCATTCCTTCAGACCACATCCTGTTACCAGAATTTTAAGAAGCATTTTACTCTATTCCGTTTCTTTTTTTAAAAACCTCCCTAGTACTTGCCGATGACAAGCATACCCATAATATGATAGAGCCACCACCATGCTTGAACATATGAAGAGTGGTACTAAGTGATGTGTTTTGTTGGATTTTCCCAAAACAGAACGCATTGTATTCAGGACATAACATGTATTTATTTACCACATTTATGGTAGGTTTACTTTGATGCCTTATTGCAAACAGGATTTGGAATATTTTGATTTTTGTTCACATTTATTTTTTATACAGGCTTCCTTCTTTTTATTCTGTAATTTCAGTTAGTATTGTGGAGTAACTACAATGTAGTTTATCCATCTTTAGTTTTCTCCCATCATGGTGAAATCAGTTTTCTCCTATGGTGAAATCCCTGAGCAGTTTCCTTCCTCTCCCGCAACTGAGATAGACGCCTATATCTTTTATAGTGACTGGGTGTATTGATACACCATCCAAAGTGTAATTAATAACTTCACCATGCTCAAATGGATATTCAATGTCTGTTTGTTATTTTACCCATCTACCAATAGGTGGCCTTCTTTGAGAAGCGTTGGAAAATCACCCTGATCTTTGTGGTTGAATCTGTGTTTGAAATTCACTGCTTGACTGTGGGACCTTACAGATAATTGTATGTGTGGGATACACAGATGAGGTAGTCATACAAAAATCATGCTAAACACTATTGCACACAGGGTGAGTCCATGCAACTTATTATGTGACTTGTTATTAAGCAAATTTATACTCCTGAACTTATTTAGGCTTGCCATAACAAAGAGGTTGAATACTTACTGACTCAAGACATTTCAGTTTTGATTTTTAATTCATTTGTAAAAATGTCTAAAAACATAATTCCACTTCAACATTATGGGGTATTGTGTGTAGGCCAGTGACACAAAATCTCAATTTAATCCATTTTAAATTCAGACTGTAACACAACAAAATGAGGAAAAAGTAAAAGGGTGTGATATTTTCTGAAAGCACTGTAGCCTGTCCCAAAGGAAATCTATTGGCTTGTGTTTTTGTTTTCATAACGCACCTGCCTCCATCTGCCAACGCAATGAGACTGTACCAGTCTTCATTCAGGGCGGATACCAGCCTGCACGGTAACACGAGTTCAACATTAAATCCTAGATTTCAGAACGCCATGTCCTCTCCAGGCCCTTATTAAGCAGGGTCTAACGCCGGTTCCTCGATTACACTGGATCGTGATCGGGGGGAATAGTGAGGGAATGAGAGCTGGGAGAGATTGACTTTGGGAGTTGGAGAGTAAAGGCTATGCCTAACCCTTCTTGCCTACGAAGCGTCTAGACGCAAATCATCGCCCAGGCCCGTCCCAACCCATATCGGTGGTCCTCCCTTCACCCCTTGGGTTCTGTGCGCCCCCTCTCTCATCCCCACCACCAACCCCCAAAATACCACTCACCCTGCTTACACCAATCAAAACTTTCATCGCTACATTCTTTTCAGTGTCTGCAATGCCAGGAATGGGACAGACGGGTGATACTTTCTCCTAGCCAGGGAAGGGAATTCCCTGACACCAGAACCAGATAAAACCTTTGCAATGTGTGTCCAGGCCCACATCCTCTTACATACCTACTCACACAATCATGCACAAACACACCTGGTTTATAGTCTTGCATATACAACTAGGCTCCAGAGTGATATTACCTATTCAAAATCTGGTCATGCCCCTAAAGCATACTTGAGTGGAAACACTCACAGGTGAGAGAGAGAGAGGTAGCATGTCTTACAAAATCTCTGGTCACAAGGTCATCACCTAATCATATACCATAATACCTGGTATCTTTAGGAGAGGGAGTGGAGGACCAACGTTTTGTTTGTGTGGTAGAATGCAAAAGCTGTGCGGTAGGAGATCATGTGTCCTCTGTGACTAGAGCCCCTGTCTGTGTTTGCGAAAACTATCCCCTAAACTCATTCACAAAACAAACAGACATACAGACAGATGGCAATAAATGGGAGTGACTGATGGTGCGTGAGGGTATGATGGAGTGTGAGAGAATGATGGAGTGTGTGTGTGTGTGTGTGTGTGTGTGTGTGCGCACGTCACTGATATCTCTGGGAAAGCGCTCTTCGCTCCAGCCGGATCTCTGCTCGCAGATGCGTTTGCCTGTGGGACGGTGGGATGGGGTGGGGGTTGACGGTAATTGTGGCAATTACTGTAAACAGGCACACTGGTATTGAGTTCTTCCTCTCTTGCAGTGTATTTCCTGGCCTGACAGGGCCCTTTGCACGTCAGAGGCGCCTGTGTGTGCGCCTGTGGGAGTGTGAATCCCTGTATGTTTGTGTGTACTGGTCTGTGTGTGAGAGATACTGACCATCAGGCTGTGTGTGTGTGCATTTGTGCGTATGTGCAGGTGTGTGTGTGTGTGTGAGAGAGAGAATGACCTTCACACTGTGAGTCTTTCCGATAAGCTTTTCTGTCTGTGTATCTCACTATGTGTAGCTATAGATTTGGTGTGCCTACAGTACAAGTGTCCAGTAATCATACATTGAGCATATCCTTATTCAGTATCCAGATTCAGAGGTTAGGTTAATAGGATTTTCTGTTACGTCACCATACCTGCAGCATTCCACAGTCCTGATAAGCTATTACAATGGCTCATAACATCTGCCATGTCATGCTATTGGTAGCATAAATTCAGCTTTATGCCAAGAGCTTCAAGTGGTGGAAATGGGCATCATTGTTCACCTTTGCACCTAGGCCACTGGTGACTGTTGGGGGAGACCCTGTCCCTGACCCCAACATGACTGGAACAGGCCAGACCCCCCCAGCTCCCAGCGCAATAAAACCCAGCTGATATCACAAGTGTTTCATTAACTTAATGAGCCCTCTTTCTTTCTCTTTCCATACCACCGAAAGCCAGAGAGTGTAAAAAACTAAACAAATCCCCAACAGGAGGTATTGAGTGACACCAAGGTCCTGCCGGGTCTGTCAAGGTTGAGGTTAGCCTGTAACTTCACTAGGGTAGGGGGCACTATTTTCACTTCCGGATGAAAAGCGTGCCCAAAGTAAACTGCCTGCTTATCAGGCCCAGAAGCTAGGATATGCATATAATTATTGTCCGGGTTGAAATATTATTGATTATTTAGGCTAAAAACAACCTGAGGATTGATTATAAACATCGTTTGAAATGTTTCTACAAACTTTACGGATACTTTTTGGATTTTTCGTCTGCCTGTTGTGACTGTGTTTGTGCCTGTGGATTACTGAACAAAACACGGGAACTAAACAGAGGTTTTTGGATATAAACAGGGACTTTATCGAACAAAACGAACATTTATTGAGTAAATGGGAGTCTTGTGAGTGCAACCATATTTGGACTGGGATCATCAAAGGTAAGTGATTAATTTTATCACTATTTCTCACTTGTGTAACTCCTCTACTTGGCTGGTAACTGTTTGTAATGATTTATCTGCTGGGTGCTGTTCTGAGATAATCGCATGGTATGCTTTCGCCATAAAGCCTTTTTGAAATCTGACCCCGTGGTTGGATTAACAAGAAGTTAATCTTTAAACCGATGTATAACACTTGTATGTTTTATGAATTTTTATAATGAGTATTTCTGTTTTTGAATTTTGAGCTCTGCAATTTCACCAGATATTGGCCAGGTGGGACGCTAGCATCCCACGTACCCTAGTGAGATTTTAAGCTAATGGCTCTCCCAAATATCATGCCTTGGGAATTTTGTCAAACTGTCCCAATGCAAACAAATCATGGAAGAGGAGGTAGAAGAGGAGAGAGAGTAGGAGGTGGGACCAGGGTGTCCAAATAACCCCCTGAGGGGCTCAGAGCAGGGACTGGGGCGAGCTATTACTATTTGGACTGGGATCGTCTTTCTTAATAGGAATCCCGGTATTTCATATTTCACATAGCGTGGAGAGGAAGCCATGGTTAGGGTGGCGGTGCTAGAATGTACAGTATGCCCCAAGCATGAGGGTGTCACCTGGCCTGATGGGCATCGCCAGGTGGAGTACCCCTACAGGGGCAACCAGCTGCCCAGTGCCCTCATAAGCCCAGCTAATCAGTGTTGGCAATCTTCCATCTTCCTTGCCAACCTGACTAGGACATGTGCCAGCGGGGTTGCATCAGTATCAGGGGCAGGGAAGGAACAGTCTGTCCATGCTCACCCACCAGACCAATGCCGGTAATACAGTAGGACTCTGAGACTAGGGTCGGGTGTCAATTCCATATTTAGATTCAGGAAGTCAAGATGAATCCACGTACCAGGCCATTGGTTTAGTAGATCCAGCTAAATATGGGCAAGCCCAAATGAATGGAAACGATTGGCATGGTTGTACAATGCTTATCTTTTCTGACAGTATCTGATGGTTTTCCTCACTTTCTAATCAGCTACAGATTATGAGCTACAACGAGTAGGCTCTGAAGTCAACTGTTGACTTCTAACTTTAATAAATCTATTAGGGGTGGGAGGGGCGACAAAAGAGCAGCAGACACCACAACCTTCAAAGTCTTAACCTGAGTACCTGTTACAGCACTCCACAGCATGGCAGTATAAGCTATACTATAGTCTCTCACGGCCTGATCGGTTGCTGTTGTCCGTATCAGTATGTGCCGTTCTCCTATTCAAGCTCTATCACCACCTTACACTCAGAGTGTAGTCAGACACCCGATATCCCCAGCCGTCACAGTTGACTGGCCAGGAGGAGGCCAATCGGCTACCCGACACCCGTGTCACTCGGATGGGATGATTGAGAGGAGGGAGCTCCTGGTATATCCAAAGCACGTAGGACTGTTGACTGTCCTCTGTTGCTGGGTGTTTACAATGTTGCACCAGTGTCAAAAGAGCAAACATTTGACTAGAATTTTATAGTAGGTGGGTGAGGTGGGTGAGTGAGGAGATTGGGGGGTTAGGTGATGTTTCTTGGAAATCGTGGGCTGTTCATCAAAGTTGATGTGGTCGTGAGCTTGTTGGTGTGGATGGAAGAGAAGGAGATCACCGAATATGGAGGTTAGGGATATCGAGGGATGAGGGAGAAAAACAGTGGACAGACTACAGCTAGATCTTAGTGAAGGGAGAGAAACAGAGAGGACAGAGGTTGAGATAGAGGTTAAAGATGAATCATGATACTGTCGAGGACTAAGCTCAATGAGCATTCAGTCTACACATTCACATTTGCTTTCCTTGAACTTTGCCCACATTTGTTTCGCTCCCTTAACACAAGGCTCTCTCAAACAGGTGTGTGCGAATGCTGAGTGAAGCAAATCTGTAATCCACTTGTTCGGGGCTCGTCCAGGATGGCCAACTGGCTGCCAATTTTGTTCCAAAGCCTGACCATTTGAGGGATTGGAGGGGCAAGAGGGGGGCTTGAAGGCCACATGCTAGCCCCCCAACTGCACATTGACAGGCACCAGTCACGTAACAACAATCACAAACACCACTGCCCAGCCTAACCCCTCATGACCCCCTTCGAGAACCTTCTAACCCCATATAACCCTACAGCCATCTGGAGGTGCTGGAGGGCTGTGTTGATTGGGTGGGGTGGATTGGGGTGAGGTGTGGTTATGGGTAAGGGTGGGGATTGAAAAAAACGAGACTGCCAATAAAGCACCCGACCCAGATAGGGTTATGGCTCCTCTGCCTGTGAGTGATATCTCTGATGGGGGACAACTGAGACTAGACGTGTATACTGTATGTGTGTTCCAGATCCCTGTTTTGGGGGGAGATGGTCCATTGACAACAAGTGTATGGTGTGTGTCATATGCTTTGAGTGTGTATGACATGATAGGTGTGTTTTCTCCGTCTACAAGGTTCCCTCCCGACAGGGGCTCACTCAGGTGTTCTCTCTCCCACCCTCCCCCTCTTCTGCTCTCTCTTGTGGTGTGGTCAGAGGTTGGGCCTTCTCTGGTTACGAAGAGCCACAACAGTTTGTGCAGGCATTTGTTTCACCCCAGCTCTGATTCAAACACACTTGATTCAGATAATTGCAATGACTTGAAACTGGCATGAATGCATGCTCTAAACTTAAGCTTGCTGATATCAACCCACAGCAAGTAAAAAGTATGTTTGATTTGGGATTGGTAAACTGGTATACCTATCAAATATCAACTGTATATAAATCAGGTGTGTTGAGTTGTCACTGGGCAGGAATAAAATCCTGCACACACTGCGGTTCTCCAGGACCCAAAGTAGGCTGTACTTAGGGCTAGATTCAATCAGATTGGAGCTAGCCGACACCAGCAAGCTGTTGTTTTGACATGTCGGAGGTGGAACTGCGTTAGAGATGCTCCCGGAATTATACCTATCCAGGACATTATAATTGGCTGCAGGGAGTCACATTAGTAAACATCTCATGCAGCCTTGTTTTACAAGTTTGAAAATTGGAAATACAATTTGATATGACTTGATTTGAATGTGTCGTGTAATTGACACCTTGATTAGGCTGATAGAAATCCTCATTATTTTGTTGAATGATTTTCAATGTGAGTATCATTATTTTTATATAACCTACACTTTCTCATATTGAACTTCTAACACTGGTGGAATGTGTGGTGGCATCGGTGACAATGACCACAAAATCAGCCGCTCACCGATTTGACAGCTCCAACACAGTTACACCTCAGACACCGTCAAAATACCAGCTATGCAGGTGGTGGCTAGCGTGGGTTAACGCTTGATCTGATGGAATTTAAGCCTTGGACTGGGCATCTGCAGTAGGCTACTTTCTCTAAATAACAATAAAGGGCAGTAACAGAGAGACTATCGAATACTGTCTTATCTCATACTCTTGCACTCTTCCATGAATCCAAAAGACCAAGCAGTTCAAGCAGGGCAGGGTCCAGGTATAAGCGACCCCTGGGCGCTAGGGGGTTTATTTATTGGTAAGTTAGTCTAGCCAGCTATCTCAACTTGTTCTAATCATGGCCGAATACTGATCGGCACACAGGGCATGTGCCCAGGGGCCCTGACCTCCAGGGGAACTCCATTGATTGTGTTAGTCACTCTTACTCAAATATTATTAACAATTGAAGGAAATTTGCTCTAAAATGGCAAAAATGTCTCTCCACCCCATGGCAAAGTGGTTTAAATTTCAGGAAATTAGCTTTCAAATGGCACATTTCTTCTCTCAGCCCCATGGCAAAATGTGTAGAATTACAGAAAAAATTGCTTAAAAATTGCAAAAGAAATTGTGGTGTAGTGGGGGCTATACGCAGGTACATGCTGTATCCCCAAAACATGTCAGTGGGCATAGCATATACTCCGTTCTTAATCCCCACAGATGCATATCAAAGTTGTGTAGTGGAGTTTTATACACTGTATCAATTCAATAGTACAACAGAGAAATCATACACAATCGCAAAGGATGTGAAATATTTCACATGCGCGCCTCACACACAGCCTAGTTTCAGCAGAATATCATCAGGCAGCAAGAGCACGCAGCTCTGAACTGGTTGTTGCATGGAGCAGAAGAACAACATTGGTAGCCGGTAAGTGTAGGTAGGAAAGATCTTTTCAACTTGTGATATCGAGGCAACAAGTGAAGTCTTGGTTGAATCTTTGCATGCCTTATTCAGTCATCATGCACTGTTTGAATTAACATTTCTAAAGGCTTTCCCAACAAAAAACTTCAAAATAAATGTTTATTGCAACGTAGGCCTACCTACTTTTAAGATGGTATTAAGATGGCACTGGAGGGGATGGGTCCTGGTTTATGGGCTCCTAACCAATTGTGCAATTCTGTATTTTTTTCACATTGTTTAACTTTTTTTGTACATAATATTTCTTACACTGTCTCTTATGACCGTAAAGAGCTTCAGGACATCAAAACAGCGATTACTCACCTCGGGCTGTACAAAGATTTTTTCATTAAATAATCGAAGGCTCAAGATTTACCGCCCCTCCCGGACCAGGCCCTAATCCCTGTCATTCGCATGAAGAGGAGAGGCGAATACAGGGGACCTGGTGAGAATTAATTGGCGAGTGGATAATCCACCTTTTCCATCCATCCTACGGGCAAACATACAATCAATGGATAATAAACTGGATGAGCTCCGTTGGAGACTATTCTATCAACAGGACATTAAAAACTGTAATATCTAATGTTTCACCGAGTCGCGGCTGAACAAAGACATGGATAATATACAGTTGGATGGGTTTTCCATGCATCGGCAAGACAGAACAGCAACCTCCAGTAAGAGGGCTGGTGTGCGATCTCTAATATTAAGGAAGTCTCAAGGTTTTGCTCTCCTAAGGTAGAGCACCTAATGATAAGCTGTAGACCACACTATTTACAAAGAGTTTTAATCTTTTCCCAACCAGAAGTCATGGATTACAGGCAACATCCGCACTGAGCTAAAGGGTAGGGCTGCAGCCTTGAAGAAGTGGCATACTGGTCCGGATGTTTATAAGAAATCCGACTATGCCTTCCAACAAACCATCAAACAGGCAAAGCGTCAATACAGGACTAAGAGAGGAAATAATAAATAATACTAACTGAATCCTACTACACCGGCTCTGATGCCCGTCGGATGTGGCAGAGCTTATAAACTATTACGGACTACAAAGGGAGACCCAGTCGCGAGCTGCCCAGTGACATTTTCAAACTCTCCCTGACCGAGTCTGTAATGCCTACATGTTTCAAGCAGACCACCATAGTTCCTGTGCCCAAGAATGTGAAGGTAACCTTCCTAAATGACTACTGCCCCATAGCACTCACATCTGTAGCCATGAAGTGCTTTGAAAGGCTGGTCATGGCTCACATCAACACCATCATCCCAGAAACCCTAGACCCACTACAATTCACATATTGCCTCAACAGATCCACAGATGATGCAATATCCATTGCACTCCACACTGCCCTTTTCCACCTGGACAAAAGGAATGCTGTTCAGCGTTCAACACCATAGTGCCCTCAAAGCTCATCACTAACATGTGAACTCTGGGATTAGACACTTTTCTTTGCAACCAAATCCTGGAATTCCTGACGGCCCACCCCCCCAGGTGGTAAGGGTAGGCAACAACACATCTGCCACGCTGATCCTCAACACAGGGCCCCATCAGAGGTGCATGCTTAGTCCCCTCCTGTTCACCCATGCATGACTGCGTGGCCATGCACAACTCCAACACTTTCATTAAGTTTGCTGACAACACAATGCACAATGGGGGTAGGCCTGATCACCAACAACAATGAGACAGCCGACAGAGAGGAAGTCAGAGACCTGGCAATATGGTGCCAGGACAACAACCTCTCCCTCAATGTGATCAAGACCTAAGAGCTGATCGTGGACTACAGGAAAAGAGGGGCAGAGCATGCCCCCATCCACATCGACGGGGCTGTAGTGGAGCAAGTCAGGAGCTTCAAGTTCCTTGGTATCCACATCACTTACAAACATCACGGTCCAAACACACCTAGACAGTCGTGAAGAGGGACTGACGACGCCTATCCTCCCTCAGGGGACTGAAAATATTTGGCATGGGTCCTCAGATCCTCAATAAGTTCTACAGCTGCACCATCGAGAGTGTGGTATGGCAACTGATCGGCATCCAACCACAAGGAGCTCTAGAGGGTAGTGCGTACAGCCCAGTACATCACTGGGGCTAAGCTTCCTGCCATCCAGGACGTCGATACCAGACGGTGTCAAAAGGCACAAAACATTTTCAAAGACTCAAGCCACCCTAGCCATAGACCGTTCTCTCTGCTACCGCACGGCAAGTGGTATCGGAGCGCCAAGTCTATGTCCAAAAGGCTCCTTAACACCAAGCCATTAACACCAGTTAATCAAATGGCTACCTGAACTATTTGCATTGACCCCTCCACATTGACTCGGTACTGGTACCCACTGCTAATAGCTTTGTTTTGCCAACTCTGCCATCACATGCCATAATTTTTCTCCTGCTGTGGTTTAAGCATTGTCATGGGCTGAGAATATACATTTTTTAAACGTTTTTCTATTTAAAAAAGTGTGGTTTTGAGAGTAAAAACCTGAAAAACAAAGCAAAACATAGCATTTTTCACACACGGCACCTTCCCTTCTCTGGGCAGCCAATTTTTTTTGGGGGGGGGGGCAACTTTAGACTGTACCCACTTCTCCAGGCACCAGTACACCACTGAGTTCAGGCAGTTCAAGCAAAACAAACATCGCACAAATCCCAAAAGTTACCTATCCTAACCAGGAACTGACATTAATTGAAGGAAGCTAATTGGGTTGCGCTATTAAATAATTACAATGTTGTGTTTCTCAGCAATTTCACTTCTCTTATTTATGGAAGGAGGGGAAAAAAAACATCCCAAAGGCAGAAAAATTGAAGCCAGGCACGCATGTGAGGCTTTGCAATAACATCCTGAAGCATGAATTTTTTGTCAGGAAGTACTAGAGACAGCTCAGGAGGGCCTTGCTGTCCAGACCAATGGCAGTCAGATGGTTTAGGGAGCGTTGGATGGAAACTTTGGATATGGAGTGACTCATATATGCCAGTCTCTCAGGATGGACAGCGAGGGGAACAGTGTCACTCACACCTCCGGAACACACACACACACTGCTGGGAGAATACACAAAGACACACACACACACACACACACACACACACACACACACACACACACACACACATACACAAGCTTGAGTAATAATATGGCTGACTTGTATGCACGTACTGTACATGATGTCTTAACTTTCTGCTATCACTTAATCAAATGACAGCTGTGTTCAGCAAGAGTTACATAGTGTCCTCCATTCTTTAGCACAACTCAAGGTCTCTTGAGTCTACCATGGCTTATACCAATGGCAGTCCCTGATACAAAGAAAACAACCTTGAGAGCAATGAGTTGTTATACAACACTGCTCTTCGAAGGAGAGACTTCTCTGCTTCAAGACGTGCCATGTTTTCATGTGTGACGACGGACAAGAAGCTTTACTTTAGCAGGAAACGGGACACCTGTTACCCCCGCGCCTAGATTACTGCGCTCAGGAACCAGACGAAATATTGATTTTCCGATTTTCCTCCCTGGCGCACAAAGCCCACTTAGATTAAATGGGGTTATCCCCCACTCCTGCCCCCACCCCCATACAGGCCGCCTAATGCGTCCTATCTTGTCATTTGGACCACCTGCTGGGAGCAAGTTGCCATTTTCCTCTAGTCACATTGATATTCTGGGGGGGGGGGAGTTCATCCTTGAGGCGGAAAGCCACGCGTAACCTAGTGCTCAATTGTGTTGTTTTACTTTTCCCATCAGCCTGTAACTTGGTGGTTGAGTATTGTTCAGAATTTAGAACTCAATTCATTCATTCATTCATTCAGAAATTAACTCATGCACACTCCCACTCACACACACACACACACACACTTTTGCACCCGGAGGTACTTTTGCACCCGGAGGGACTTTTGCTTAATCTTGCACACGGAGGATGGAAAAAAAGGAGAAGCCTTGTCCCTTATGCTGATAACTCCTTCCTGAACCTTATATATACATACATGTAAACGCCTACACGTGCATGCACACACACACACTGCTCGCCACACACACACATACACGGCCACACACACACACACACTTGATGAGTACTGGCTCTAAGCGTGATTGCACAGCCTTACCACCGATCATCACTCTCTCTCTGGAAGAGAAACAGTGACATCAAGAGGCCTGGGGAGTGCGTTACAAGTCCAAAATGGTTAGGATAATTTGTTGGTGCACAATGTGCAATTCAGCTTTGGTTCTTCATTTCAAGGTGCTTTTTCAATGTTATATGTACAGTTAGTTTCAAAATATTAGCAAAATATTAACTTTGGTGGACTGGTTTGGTAACCGAAATGTGTGCAATGAGAAAGGCCTGGACATCATTGTAAAGGTCTCTAGCAAAGTCATTGACATGCAATGGGCAGAGAGAGCAGTGACACAGTTTACAAGGGGGAAACACTCACAGAATATAGGTGGTCAGGCATTGGCCAGGTAGAGGAGTTGGGATTCCCTGGCTTGGGTCAGGAGATAGCCTGCCCTTTAACTACTAACTGCCCTTTAACTACTAACTATGCCACTTGGTTTACATACTTATCTCATATGTATATACTGTACTCGATATCATCTACTGTATCTTGCCTATGCTGCTCTGTACCATCACTCATTCATATATCCTTATGTACATATTCTTTATCCCCTTACACTGTGTATGACAGTAGTTGTTTTTGGAATTGTTAGTTAGATTACTTGCTCGTTATTACTGCATTGTCGGAACTAGAAGCACAAGCATTTCGCTACACTCGCATTAACATCTGCTAACCATGTGTATGTGACAAATAAAATTTGATTTGATTTGATTTATGTAAACAACATATGTAATATTTCACATGTCCCTGGAAAATCATAGTGTTTTCAACATACATGTTTGACACACAATAAGATTGTGTACGTGTATTCATACAGTAACTATTACCAACACATCCTCACCTGGGATTTGAACTCACAACCTTTGAGTTACCAGCATGCAGATCTTCCTGCTATTCCTACACTTTTGACTTTAACGTAAATCTTAGCTTTGTTGATAATACACTCAAGAAAAACTATTATATTTATCACAGGGATTTAGGAGTCACATTTAAACAGAATAATATGCCCCAGCAACATTGAACAGAAAATCCTCAAATTGCTGAAATAAGTCAACTAAATCAATGATGGGAGAATAGTCAGATTAACTGATAACTAAAAGAGCAGCGCAGATGGCATTCTTTTGCTAAGCGCAGATATGTATTATAGGTAATGAATCTGGACTGCTGTGTTTATCGCGCAGCAGAACGATCAGTGTACCCCTAAATCCAGAAGTTGTGACTTCAAATGCCAGGTGGGGTCAGGGTTCATATGATCATATTGATTTAAGATGTTTACACTATTTTAGCTGAACAGTGTACCACTTACTTTAAATACCCTTATACCATGTCATTGCTTTCCTTAAAATAAAAAAAATGTTTCATGTGCAGTTTCACATATGGATATCAAATAGGCCTAGATGTTGTATAACGGCCTCATTATAAAATTGATTAAATACTTCCCCCCCATCAATCAACACACAATACCCCATAATGAAAAGCAAAAACCCATTTGTAGAAATATTTGCAAATGTATTAAAAAAATTACGTATTCAGACCCTATGCTATGAGACTCGAAATTGAGCTCAGCTGCATCCTGTTTCAATTGATCACCCGTGAGATATTTCTACAACTTGATTGGAGTCTTCCTATGGTAAATTCAATTGATTGGACATGATTTGGAAAGGCACACACCTGTCTATATAAGGTCCGACAGTTGACAGTGCATGTCAGAGCAAAAACAAAGCCATGAGGTCAAAGGAATTGTCCGTAGAGCCCTGTGACAGGATTGTGTCGCAGCACAGATCTGGGGAAGAGTACAGTGGTTCCTCCTTTAAAAGTTGTGTCCTACTGCGGCACACCCTGCGTGCTGCTGCTGCATACTGTAGCACGCAATTTAATTCTCAACCATTTCTTCGGTTACTGCAAGTTATTGCTAGTTTGACCACCAGAGGGCATCTTTGAGAAGCATTTGATAGTATTCTGTATTGGCATTACCAGAGAATTTAAAACCTTTTTTGTAATAACATAGTATATTGGATTGATTTTAAGAAATTTGGCTTAATTCATTTTATTAATATTATGGTGTTTCCATTAATATTATGGTGTTTCCAACGGCAGTCAAGCACCCAAGGTAACGTTGGCTAGCTACTTCCAGACACAAATAAGACCACTCTGACCATTTTACTCGCCCTAGCAGAGCTGGTAAGGCAGTTTTCGTGTTAACCAGAGCGTTGGTGACTGTAAATGTGCTGATGGAAACAATTTAAATTACGCTTTTTTTCCAATGTTTACTGACACCGGCCTTATTCAAAGATGTTGAGCGCTAGTAAAGTAATTATTCTGCACTCTGATTCACTCAGACAAGAGTGCTCTGAAATCTGTGTAGATAGTAGGCTGGACACATGACAATTTTAACAACGTTCTTTTCTGATAAAAACTGGTTCATTGCATCTGCCGTGGAGCCCAGTTTCATAATATTACCATATTTTCCAGCTGCTTGCCGTCGTTTTGAAGTAATCACGAAAAAACAGGCCTTATTTTAGTGCATTTTTCACCCTGCCAGCTCTTATTAGTTCTATTGAGCACCGTGGCAACAACTCGCCTTCTGAACGTTCTATTCCCAGCTTATTGTTCAACGTCACAATGCCTGCTTCGCTATTGTTGGCAATGAGACCTGCTCATGTTGTTTTATAGTTAAAATGTAAACAACAAAAATCATAATGGAACTCTGCGGTCTTCCCATTGTTTCCTTTGGGGGAAATATAGGCATGTCTGTCAAATATCTCGCAATGTGTATATTTTGATTTTTTTTTTCAAGTCGGGTGTAACCGGTGTGCGCGCTAATAGGGTTTCAATCGGTGATGTCACTCGCTTGAAGTAATTGTTCCCCTTGCTCCGCAAGGGCCGCGGTTTTTGCAGAGCGATGGGTAACGATGCTTCGAGGGTGGCTGTTGTCTGTCTGCAGACGATCCCTGGTTTGAGCCCAGGTAGGGACAACGAGAGGGACGGAAACAAAACTGTTACACAGGAACCATTTTAATCATTTTAATCTCCTCTTTGTAATGATGTAAGTCTGCCCAGCGAGCTCGTGTGTCATCGATCGCTCGACGATAAATAGTCCAAAGTTAGAATTTTTTTCCCCCTATTTTTTCAATACGCAGACATAAGCACTGTTGACACCATTGAGGTGCGGATGTTAACTTTCTACACAAGTTTTTTTTTTCCAGTTTCGTCCGACGAACAGATTGTAGTGGTAAAATAAAAAGGGATACATTTTTGTGTCATTCTATGCATGACTCCAGTCAAAACGGGCTCTGCGAACCTTCGATTCCATTGATTTGCTATGGGCTCGCGCTAGTGTTCCAGTTCAGCCAACGTTCTTAAGCTGTTTTTCAGCCTTGGGTGAATTTTGACTCGTTCTATTGTTCAGCCTATAGATAGCCAGAGCGAATTTACCAAAGCACCCCAATGTCCATTGAGAAAGTACAACGACTATACCATTGATCTAAACTAAGAATGACGAGAATAATCAAGTCAATAAGCGTTGGGCAGTTAGATGTTAATATACTGGCAAGTTTGATGTATAACTACTAACGTTAGGTAGCTAGCTAACATACCGGTACATATTGCTGTAATGATATGCTATGTTGTTCGTAAGGACAGCGTAGCTAACAAATTGTCAGCCAACATAACATGTAAGGTAACTTATTTGAAAAGTCATTACTTTATTACGTTGAGTAAGTAGCAAGCTACCCCTTGGTCGTTAGGGCAAATCTGGTCTGTGATAGGAGGGGGGCTCTGGATCGACGTGTACGACAGAGTGTTCTAGTTCCCGGCAATATCTAACAACTTCACACAGCCATTGAAGAGGAGTGGGTTAATATACCACAGGCCACAATCAACAGCCTGATAAACTCTATACAAAGGAAATGTGTTGCACTGCTAACGATGGTCACAACAGATAATGACTGGTATTCTGATCCACATCCCTAACTTTTTTAAAGGTGTCTGTGACCAACAGCGAATCTGTATTCCCAGTCATCTGAAATCTGGATATTAGGGCATAATGAATATTTAAATTGACTGATTTCCTTAAATGAACTGTAACACAGTAAAACCTTTGAAAATGTTGCATGTTGCATTTATATTTTTGTTTCCTGTACAGTTGAAGTCAGAAGTTTACATACACCTTAGCGAAATACATTTAAAGTACATTTAAACCGTTTTTCACAATTGCTGACATTTAATCCTAGTACAAATTCCCTGTTTTAGGTCAGTTAGGATCACCACTTTATTTTAAGAATGTGAAATGTCAGAATAATAGTAGAGTATGATTTATTTCAGTTTTTATTTCTTTCATCACATTCTCAGTGGGTCAAATGTTTACATCCATTCAATGAGTATTTGGTAGCATTGCCTTTAAATTGTTTATCTTGGGTCAAACGTTTCATGTAGCCTTCCACATGCTTCCCACAATAAGTTGGGTGAATTTTGGCCCATTCCTCCTGACAGAGCTGGTGTAACTGAGTCAGGTTTGTAGGTCTCCTTGCTCACACATGCTTTTTCAGTTCTGCCCACAAATTTTCTGTGGGATTGAGGTCAGGGCTTTGTGATGCCCACTCCAATACCTTGACTTTGTTGTCCTTAAGCCATTTTGCCACAACTTTGGAAGTATGCTTGGGGTCATTGTCAATTTGGAAGACCCATTTGTGACCAAGCTTTAACTTCCTTACTGATGTCTTGAGATGTTGCTTCAATATATCCACGTATTTTTCACTCCATGATGCCTTCTATTTTGTGAAGTGCACCAGTCCCTCCTGAAGCAATGAACCCCCACAACATGATGCTGCCAACCCCGTGCTTCACGGTTGGGATGGTGCAAGCCTCCCCCTTTTTCCTCCAAACATAACGATGGTCATTATGGCCAAACAGTTTTATTTTTGTTTCATCAGACCAGAGGACATTTCTCCAAAAAGTACGAGCTTGTCCTCATGTGCAGTTGCAAACCGTAGTCTGGCTTTTTTTAATGGCGGTTTTGGAGCAGCGACTTCTTCCTTGCTGTTTTGCCTTTTAGGTTATGTCGATATAGGACATGTTTTACTATGGATATAGATTCCTTTGTACCTGTATCCTCCAGCATCTTCACAAGGTCCTTTGCTGTTGTTCTGGGATTGATTTGCACTTTTCGCACCAAAGTACGGTTATCTTGTGGAGACAGAATGCGTCTTCTTCCTAAGCGGTATGACGGCTGCGAGGTCCCATGGTGTTTATACTTGCGTACTATTGTTTGCACAGATGAACGTGGTACCTTCAGGCATTTGGAAATTGCTCCCAAGGATCAACCAGACTTGTGGAGATCTACAATTGTTTTTCTGAGGTCTTGGCTGATTTCTTTTGATTTTCCAATGATGTCAAGCAAAGAGGCACTGAATTTGAAGGTAGGTCTTGAAATACATCCACAGGTACACCTCAAATTGACTCGAATGATGTTAGCCTATCAGAAGCTTCTGAAGCAATGACATAATTTTCGGGAATTTTCCAAGCTGTTTAAAGGCACAGTCAACTCGGTATATGTAAACTTCTGACCCACTGGAATTGTGAAACAGTGAATTATAAGTGAAATAATTTGTTTGTAAACAATTGTTGGAAAATTACTTGTGTCGTGCACAAAGTAGATGTCCTAACCGACTATAATTTGTTAACAAGAAAGTGTGTGAAAACTTCTGACTTCAACTGTAGATTTAAATTTTAACAATGTTCAAATTTTGAAACTGGAATTAAATTGGAATTACACTGTTTGGACTTTTGGAATTGAATTGGAATTGTAAAAACATTTCATCGTTGGAATGTCATATTTTTACATTTCCCAGTTAATGGAATTAATGCACATATATGTTATTTTTTAATCATTTCAACCTGTATTCATATATTTCCAGCATAGCTAGGGTGTCTGAACAGTGACATTTCTATTCAAATTGGAATTTCTGAAATTGTTGGAGAAGTGGAATTCAGAGGAATTCAGAGGAAGTGAATTATCAATTAATTCAAAGACTGACCTGAAATTTGAATTTAATTCAATTGAATTTCCAGGGAGGGAGAATTGAATTAGAATTACATTTGTTGAATTCATCCCAACCCTGATGTTCACATTGTCAATATACTATACAGGTATATTTTCCCTTTTTTCCAACTCAGGCATTACAAGACAGCATCATATCTCATTTGAATATACAGTACTATCAAATAAAGAATTACTCAATTTTAAAAGACTACATTTGATTTTGTAAACAAATTATATCTCGGTGATTACATTAGTGCTGTTCTCAAATCAAATGTTTTGTAAGTACAGTAAGTAGCCTTGCATGAGCCTTGGTTTGTGCGAGCCCATTCGGCTCATATGAGCAGGAACCTGTTTCTGTAGCAAGAGGCAGCTTGCTACACCCCCTGGACAGAACACTAGTCTTTTGCAGGGTCTTACCCATAATCATTTTCCTTAATAATGCTAAGTGCCAAGCAGGGACGCATCAGACGTTCTATATACGTCTCTCAGAACTGTTATCTGAACTGTACACCATAACGCATCATAAACATGATTTTGCAAGATTAATAATGATTGAAGCCTAGTGAATGTATGAATGAATGCAATCATAGCAAAATGCACTAGACAAACCATGTAAAATGTTTTCTGTCATTATGGAGTCTGGCCCATGAGACCTGCTTGCCTTCTACCGCTTAGGTCTTAAGCCACAGACTTTAAGGTCCAAATCAGCAGTTTTTTTAATCTCAATATCAAATCATTTCTGGGTAACAATTAGGTACTGTGATTGTTTTCATTTTAAACTGAGAAAATAAACAAAAATAGCTTCTTAGCAAAGAGCAATTTCTCAAGCAAGAATTTTGCTAGGACTGTCTGGGTGGGGAGGGGAACAATGAAAAGTAGCTGCTGTTGTCAGAAAGGTTTGGAACTCTCTTTCTTAATAGTCTATTTACTAATTTACTGACTGGTGATGTCACCAGGCAGGCCAAACTCCATCCCAACAAAACAGGCTGACATTTTCAAACAGCTCTTACACTAAAAAGTCATTATCATCATTTTATAAAAATGGACAGTGTTATTCCAACCTCATAGTGTGGAAAAATATATAAAATACAGAAAAATCATGTTTTTGACTGCATTGGGCCTTTAAGGTACTGTGCCTTGGGAAAGTATTCAGATGTCTTGACTTTTTCCACATTTTGATAGGATACAGCCTTCTTATAAAATTGAATAAATCATTTTTTCTCCCTCATCAATCTATACACAATACCCCATAATGACAAAGCAAAGACAGGTTTTTAGAGATATTTGCTAATTTATTAAAAATAAAAAACTTAAATAATACATTTACATAAGTATTCAGACCCTTTACTCAGTACTTTGTTGAAGCAACTTTTGCAACGATTACAGCCTCGAGTCTTCTTGGGTGTGACGCTATAAGCTTGGCACACCTGTATTTTGGGAATTTCTTCCATTCTTTTCTGCAGATCCTCTAAAGATCTGTCAGTTTAGATGGGGAGCGTTGCTGTATAGCTATTTTCAAGTCTCTCCAGAGATGTTTGATTGGGTTCAAGTCAGTTATCTGGCTGGGCCTCTCAAGGACATTCAGAGACTTGTCCCGAAGCCACTCCTGCGTTGTCTTGGCTGTATGCTTAGGGTTGTGGTCCTGTAGGAAGGTGAACCTTCACCCCAGTCTGAGGTCCTGCGCACTCGGGAGCAAGTTTTCATCAAGGATATATCTGTACTTTGTTCCGTTCATCTTTGCCTCGATCCAGACTAGTCTCCCAGTCCCTGCCATTGAAAAACATCCCCACAGCATGATGCTGCCACCACCATGCTTCACTGTAGGGAGGGTTCCAGGTTTCCTCCAGACGTGACACTTAGCATTCAAGCCAAATAGTTCAATCTTGGTTATTTCAGGCCATGTTTCTCATGGTCTGAGAGTCTTTAGGTGCGTTTGGGCAAGCTCTCGTTTGCCTTATAGGAGTGAGGAGTGACTTTTGTCTGGTCACTCTACCATAAAGGCCTGATTGGTGGAGTGCTGCAGAGATGGTTGTCCTTCTGGAAAGTTCTCCCATGTCCACAGAGCAACTCTAGAGCTCTGTCAGAGTGACCATTGGGTTCTTGGTCACCTCCCTGACCAAGACCTTTCTCCCCCGATTGCTCAGTTTGGCCGGGCGGCCAAAGTTTGGAAACACCAAGGTGGTGGTTCCAAACTTGATGGTTCCAAACTTCTTCCATTTCAGAATGATGGAGGCCACTGTGTTCTTGGGGACCTTCAATGCAGAAGAACCTTGTTAGTACCCTTCACCCGATTTGTACTTCGACACAATCCTCGGAGCTCTACGGACAATTCTTTCGACCTCATTGCTTGGTTTTTCTCTGACATGCACTGTCAACTGTGGGACCTTATATAGTCAGGTGGACTCCAGTCAAGTTGTAGAAACATCTCGAGGATGATCAATGGAAACAAGATGAGCTCAATTTCAAGTCTCATATCAAAGGGTCTGAATACTTATGTAAATAAGGTATTTCTGTTTTATATTTTTCCTACATTTTTTTTTACATTTATGCTTTGTTATTATGGCGTATTGTGTCTCAGCTGCTGAGTTGTATTTTTTTTTTAAATCAATTTTATAATAAGGCTGTAATGTACCAAATATGGAAAAAGTCAAGGGGTCTGAATAGTTTCCGGAGGCACTGTATGAACAAAGATTTAATTTAACATAGTCTGCGTTAACATAGGCAGCCCAATTCTGACCTTTTTTCCACTACACACAGACCAGCCTTGGAGGCTGCAGGTGAAACTGCTAGCGTTGAGGCCCACCAGTCGTCAAGGCCTCTAAGTACACGGATCAGCTTGGAAGGAGCCTGCATTGTGTTAATTAGATTCAAAGGTATATTTATCTCACCAGCCAGCCAAGTGTAACTTAGAGCTTGCTCAATGTTTTATAGAAAATAGGTAGCCAAGCAGTTTGTAACTGTTGTAGCTGTGCTTGCTGCATCATGTAGTTAAGATGAAAAACATTAGCCCAAATAGCCAGCCATATGCAACTAGCTACCTAGCTATCTAGCAACCCAAGTTACCTCATTTGAAAAGATAACTAACCAGGAAAGCAGCTAGCTAGTCTAAATATAAGCTTGTATCATTTGGAATTAGTCTCTGCAAATAGTCTTTATCTCAGTGCTTTCGGACGTAAACCTTTTTTCAGCTGCATCAGTTGGGCACCACCGCATAAATGATCTAAACATGGGTCTTGCTGTCCCTCTGTCTGCAATTTGAATTTGATTGGCTGATGGTAAAGAATGGGTGCAAGGCACCTGTACCGCTTGTGCACTGATTCCTGGATGGTAGCTATCAGCTGATTCCTGTGTTTGACCACCCTTACAGAAAAACCACAAAACCACAGGAATGTCTCATCTTATTTTGACGTTAATGTGATAACATGTGTCAACATTTTAAAAGGAACATGAGAAAACATAATCTCATGTGGGATAAATGTGAAAACATAGGGAAGCAACATTTCTAAATGAAAACTTTTCAACTTTCACATTAAACTGCAAATTTGATTTCGACGTGAGTGTTTTTCACATGTGAAAAAGTAGTGTTAACATTATGTATAGCGTAGAGAATTATTGTACCATCTAAACTGCTGTGAAATACATTTTCATTAAGCCAAAATACTGTATTTTCAGCTGTTTGACGCTGGTGTCCAAAACCGAAAGTAAAATACCTAAAATATAAAAATTAAGAATGGGAGCCATAGAAATAGAGTATATAGAACACATATACGACTTCTTATACTTGCTGTCAATGAGAATGACAGATCTATAACTCACATATTTCTTTGTGAATTTGAGCGGCTCGGACAAAAAGTTACATATTGCAGCTTTAACCGCAACATTTCTCCAAGTTTTCACCATCATTGTAAAGTCCTATTTATTTTGTTGCTTTCAAAGTAATTTATTTAATGTGATTAGTGAATGAATTTGTCTGTCCCTCATTTTAAGGTCAAGCCTGTAATGTGAATTGAACTCTCGTTTGAATATGGTAAAACTATACTTTTTTTACATGTCAAAAGTAACATTGAAAATCTAATAGTCAAGTCATAGTGTAAAAGCAGGTGAGCTGGTTCTACTCTTTTTGTAAATGTTCTGGTGTTGTTATGGTGGAAACTAATCGGCCTGAGCATAACACATCAACCCTGTTACCCATATATTTGTAAAGCATTTCTATTTCATTTTTTGTTGTTGTTTTTTGTTGTTGTTGTGAAACTTGCATTCAATTACACACAAAGGGATTTATGACAAACTTTTTTCTGTCAACCCTGTTCATTTATTTGGCACTTAATAGGCACTTACTATAGTACATTTTTGTATGTTAAAATGGGAATGCCCTTTGAACCCTTGTTTTTTTTATTAAGTTGAACATGTGCTCTCTATGACATAATGTCTATTAAACGTGTGCTCTCTATGACAGAATGTCTAGTAAACGTGTGCTCTCTATTACGCGTTTTTAGTTTAGTTTACTCTAATAACCTTGTTGCTGTCTGATTTGAATTTGATTGGCTGATTGGAAAGAATGGGCTGCATGGTATGATGAAGTGACGCGTACGATGTACATATTAGGACATACATCTGATGGGTTCCTGAGTGGCGCAGTGGTCTAAGCCACTGCATGTCATTGCTAGAGGTGCCACTACAGACCCTGGTTCGATTCCAAGCTGTATCACAACCGGCTGTGATTGGGAGCCCTGTAGGGCAGCACACAATTGGCCCAGTGTCGTTAGGGACTGGCTGGGGTAGGCTGTCATTGTAAATAACAATGTGTTCTTAACTGGCTTAGTTAAATAAAAATGTACATAGGTTAAACATAGCTCTTTTGTGGGTCCTATGTAAGCAGTAATCGTGGTCCAGGAGTGTGTGAACAAAGGTCAGAAGTTATTATTACTTTTTCATATGAACAGATATCCTAAATGTGAATAGACATTAGACAAGCACATAACATTCCCAAGGATGCTTTAAACATGGAGTGATTTGTATTACTTTTTAATGTGTTTTTTTTCTTCTCAGAAACAATAAAAGCCATACCGTAAAGCAAATCAAAATACATAAAGGTTCTGTACAGGCATAGTAGCACATTCACACATTTTAAGTCTAGGCGATTTCCTCAAAGTGGGCACACATACATCAAAGGAGACGTCTTACACAATTGGTTTTCGTTGACAAACATTCATTTTGTGGTAGAGGGTGATTTACTCCACAACCATTTATCACAGGTTGATCATACACAAATGCAGAATCTACCATGTTTTTTTGCCACATATATTGTTACAGTTGTGACTATCAACACAATAAATACGATTCAGTTCAAACGGAGGGATTCTCATTGAAGAGGAGTGAATAGTTGAACAAGCAAAGAAGCCACGGGAGAAGACAGTTGAGCTTGAACAGAAAATACCTAGTTGATACAAAACAGTGAGTTAAAAGAAGTGGACTGAACATGCAAACTATTTCTGTGTATTTTGACATGACAGAATCCCATTTATAAGTGCTATGTATTTTTTTTTTTTACTGGAGTATATTTGACCATTGAGTTACGGCTACCCTGCTCCAAACATAATTGAATTGAAGGGCATTCACAAAATAAAAACGGCAAAATATTGCCCTAATATTTGGGCATAAAAGTCTTCCTCATTCAGTAAATGATCATTTAAACTCAGCACTGCCCATTTGAGTATTGCGTGTCTACTAAAGGCCATTGCTGAAATCACAGTTGAAACTCTACAGTAAAAACACAATGGGTAGTCAAAATGTGTTTTACCACATGAGGGCAGTAGGCCCTATATAACAAAATGTGGAATTGCTCAGGAAAATACTTCTGGTGGAGATTTACTAATAAACCTGTGATGTTAGATTGAGGATGTAATCAAGGAAGTAATATTTAGCCTCTAAACCTTCTGAGAACATACACATCAAGTCTGTTTACATGAAGTAGTCATTTCAATCATCTCACTGTTTTGCCAACTACAAATGGGTGTTGATATTTCACATGAAAATATTTGTGTTTAACTCTGACCATTCCATTTTTAGGCTGTTTCATTTGGACATGAGCGTAAAATGTCGTCTCCATTTAGGATGAATCCATGACTTTTGAAACAAAGAACTTTCCTAGCCGCTCTTTCTCCCAACTAACAAAGGACGTTTCCTACAAAGACAAAGTAATGCAGTGGAAAAACATACTCAAAACAACAATGACAAGCTTTAAAATGCATACACTTTACACCATATATATTTTGATGCACTTTTTTTGACTCTTTCAGTAATCTTGATGTAGACTATACAATATATGTATACAAGTAATATGAGTTAACATAGAGCGACAGAGCAAAAAAATAAATATTTTGTTGAAGTTTTATATATATCTATATATGTATATTTATATGTATATAGCTTACTTGTGGGTATGATGTGGGTGTTACAAGTTTGACAGGCTGATGTGTAGGGATAGTGGCCTTTCTCGATCTAGACTAAGATGGTTGCAAGGGTAGAATATCTGCAAACTTCCAAAGGAGAAGAGAGAGAGAGAGCTTGATGCTGTTGCAGTGACAACCTGGGACATAAGCTCTCATTGCCCAAACCCGTCCGCCATTCAAAAATCAGCAGGGAACTCTGTTCTTCCATGATGCTCATACATGCACAGAGAGGAGTGGCAGTTTTTCAATGTTAAACACACAAAGGGTAACCATTCAGCCTAACCAACATTTCTCCATAGAGGGGTGGATTGCAGGTTGGTCTAGAAGTAGGGTAACAGCAGATTTCAGCTACCAAAGATATTATGGGGTTAAAATACCACTGTGTAGGTGAATAGTTGGACTGAACTGGACAAGCTTCTATCCATCCTCCATCCGTTAAACAGAAGAGGGAAAAAGAACAATGGAAGTTGGAGGAGAACAGTGTGTTTGCCCATTACAAATTTGGTCTGTATGTAGAAGGGAGCAGGTATGCTTCTTTCTTTCTCTTTCCATTTTTTATTACAGAAAGCAAAAAACAAAACAAAACAAAAAAACAACATTTCAGGCCCCAAGTCATCCACGCCTTACCCAGAAAGCACTCCGTGATATTTACATTAACTCAACTCACCAGCATGCAAAAATGTCCTGGAATACGCTTTGCGAAGAAGGCAAAGATGCAAACTCTTTAAGAATAACATACATACAGTATCAGTACTTGTATATAGAAAGAACATTTAAATGATTTTTTTTTAATTAATACTTTTTTTTTTTTACAAAATATAATTTCCAACAGACCTTCCGACAGTGGAATAGCCACCCCTGGCTACTTAAAAATCTTTGGTTGACCAGTCCAAACGCCTGATAGCTTAACACTTCTACGTCACACAACCTTACTTCTTCTTCTCTTTTTTTAATGAACCATGCTCACTGACATCATCATTGACATAAATGTATCCTTCCTGTTCTTGTGTTACCCTGCTAGAGAGATCACAATGGCCCCCCAAAGCCAACATCCCACATAGCCACAACCACAAACTGCACTTCCTCTATCCCCCTAGTTAGCGCCACACAGGAGTCCTTCCAAGAAGAACACACACGTGTGTAAACACCACGTGCACTCACAAGTAAAAGACAAGATCAGAAGGAAAGAGGTGACACATAAGATCAGAACAAAATAATACAAACAAAATCCAAAATAGAACATACATTTCCTCCGTGGTTAAAAAGAAAAAAAACTAAGAAAAAAAACAAAACAGGGGTCGTCAAAAGTTCAGCTCATTGTTTCTGCGAGCCGATCATCACCTTGGAAACAAAGTTCACGATAGCGCTGGCGGGCTGATCGGGGTCCATCTCAGCAAAGAGGTGACTGACGTTGTCAGTTGTGCTTCCTTGCTTCCGAGCCACGAACCCAAAGAACCTAAAAAGAGAAGGGAAACTGTCAATGGGTCTCCTCCAATCAGTATCTTCTGTCTGGCTCGTTCTGAGTCTGAGAGGACTGGATTGGTGAAATGAATCTGTAGGACATTATATGAATCATATATGGAAAGTGTGTGTGTGTGCACCAAATGGGTTTGAACCCTGGTTGTCTTCACATCACAAAACTGTGTTAGCCCACTGAGCTAAAGCCTATTACTTCAGGCCTTAGGCAAGTTAACTCATCACTCAAGCATGGTCCACCCACTTCCATTATCATTAATGCTTTTCTGTATACATTTAGAGATATTGTTACGCTCCATTTTTGTTTTTTCCATCTCTATAGTTATGTGGTCAATCTCTAGGGGGTAAAGACACACCATGCCACTGTTATCATTTTTACTTATTTACTGCATTGATGTAACCAGGGCCTGAAACTAACTTTGTAGTCTAGGAGCCAGTGATGTAGCCATATTCTCAGGGTATATTCAACCCACCTTCATCAATTGAGAGAAGATTTTGAGAACTGTCTTAAACTGAATAAGAAGGTACTTTACATACTACGTGCATTTCACATGAACATGCATCTGAAATCAACATTTTGGACCCATAGCCAGTGTTGCTGCTTTACCATCCACTCAGACAGCTTTTGTCTGGAGTACACTACTGGTCAAAAGCTTTAAAACACCTACTCATTCAAGGGTTTTTATTTCATTTTTACTTTTGTCTACATAGAATAGAATAATGGTAAAGACATCAAAACTATGAAATAACACATATAGACTCATGTAGTAAGCAAAAAAGTGTTCAAAATATATTCTTCTTTGCAGCAATTCGACCATGATTCAGGCAGTCTCCTCTGAACAGTTGATCTTGAGATGTGTCTGTTACTTGAACTCTGTGAAGGATTTATATGGGCTGCAATTTCTGAGGCTAGTAACTCTCATGAACTTATCCTCTGCAGCAGAGGTAACTCTGGGTCTTCCATTCCAGTGGCGGTCCTCACGCGAGCCAGTTTCATCATAGCGCTTGATGGTTTTTGCAACTGCACTTGAAGAAACTTTCGAAGTTCTTGAATATTCCCGAATTGACTGACTCTCATGTCTTAAAGTAATGATGGATTGTCATTTCCCTTTGCTTATTTGAGCTGTTCTTGCCATAATATAGACTTGGTATTTTACCAAATTGGGCTATTTTCTGTATAACCTTGTCACAACACAACTGATTGGCAAATTAACTTTTAAGAAAGCACACCTGTTAATTGAAATGCATTCCATGTGACTACCTCATGAAGCTGGTTGAGAGAATGCCAATAGTGTGCAAAGCTGTCATTAAGGCAAAGGGTGGTTATTTGAAGAATCTCAAATATAACATATTTTGATTTAAAAAAAAACTTTTTTTGGTTACTACATGATTTCATAGATATTATTTCATAGTTTTAATGTCTTCACTATTATTCTACAATGTAGAAAACAGTAAAAATAAAGAAAAACCCTGGAATGAGTAGGTGTTCTAAAACTTTTGAACGGTAGTGTATTTTGCTTGCCCTGGCTGTAAACGACAAATGTCTTATATTAATGATTATGATAATGTCATAGTGTTTGTCTACTTGATATACTGCCTTTAAAGACAAAGGAGTTTAATCCAATTGTGCCCTAAGTCTCATAACAGTAAATTCATAGGAACTATGATACCGGAGTTTAAAACTTCAAACCATGACATGTTAAACTCTAAAGGTGTGACTCCCAACGCTTGGTTTTGTTGGCATAACCTGCCCAGTCACCTATCCATCCATCTATTCCTCCTCTCTGAATCATTGGTGTGGTACCTACAACCTTTCTTGTTTCCCCTCATATCATGGCTGAGCTCCAAAATATCGCCTTTCATTTGGCGCAGGTCAAGAACTGATGGTAAGTCTGTCTGAGTGAAATGTTTCTCCCAAAGACCATGGAGGTCAAGCTAAACAACTGATCTACCTATCCCTAGTTCTAACCAGTGAAAACCATCCTCGGACAACTAACTGAATGTATCAAGCACCTCCACCGGTTAGCTAGTTTGCTTAACTTTCTTCAGTGGCAAACGTTGCTCTGTAACTCTCAGTCAAAGTGGTTGGGCTATAAACAGTATATGCAACTACATAAATAAATATACTAGGTTTAGGTGTATGGTACTCAGGTGCATGTATACTTACTTGGCTGTGCCCCCTTCAGGTTTGTTCCACCTGTAGAGAGAGAAATAAACAGTATTCTATCAGGTAACATTTTGTATGATGTATTCATGACATATAATATTATGAGGTCAAAGGCCCCATTCATTTAAAAAAACAGAGATTGCTGCTTTTCGATTACTGCCCGCGTACATGGGTGTGTGTGTGTGTTTGTATGTGTGTGGACAGCATTAGTGTGCTGTAGCTCAGTTTATACAACGGGTGGGTCTAATGATGAATGATGATTTGGTTAAAAGCGCATTCCAGCCAGTGTCTATTCCACAAGTTACCACCGGCTAAATCTATGACATTAAAATGCCTATTTACTCCGTTCCATCTGACGTCCCAATCCACTGTCTCATCAGCCCAGCCAGGCAATTTAGAAACTTGATATCCACTATAAAAAGCATCTAGACATTATCTCACATTTCTTTTAGTTTTCAGCAGCGGGAGATTTGTATAAACCTTGCTGTCTGTATCTCTGACATCTGCAACATTGTTTCAATATTCAAATTCCATCTACAGCTGTCTCGTAGTAATGAAGGTAGGGGTCGGGAGTTGGGACGAGACAGACAGGCAGGCAGCATTTCCCAGCCAGTCAAAATCATGAATCAGCTGGCATCATTTTTATGGATGTATATACAAAGTAATGTCAATTGAAAAAGGTCAAACGAAACGAAGTGTAGCTAGTTTGCAGCTTCAAATTTGAATTTATTGTGAACAACAGTGTCCTGACGAGAGAACACATTTTCCTTGACAGGCGAACTCATTAGCTCATTGTTATGGATGTATCCAAATAAATGTCACTAGAAAACTGCTTAAAACAAATGCAAATGATGCTACTTTGTTGTTATTCTGGCTGCACTGTTTGACGTGTCTGTAAGTTAGCTGTAGTTGGCTAGCTAGCAAGCAAGGTATAAGAACGTTGCCAGACAGTATGGCAATGGAACATTTAATATGAACGACTGGATCTCGTCCATAGATACAGAACAAATAGACTGAACGACTGGGTCATTTGACCATCCGGCTTGGGTAGCAACTATAGATGTGTGTCGGGACGATCTGTGGATGGATGAAATAGTATGAATAATTTCATTGACATATTTTCTTTAAAAACATTATTTTAATCATTACTTGAATATGCTGGTAACCCGTTGCATAAAAGTGATAATGCCATCAAAGCCAGTGTTTTGAGGATATATTGGCATGGTTTGCCAGCCCATAACTTCATCTAGGGCCTAACAACACCCATGCCAATATATCCTCCAAACACCGGCTTCGATTGCATTGTCACTTAAGTAGACTCACTTTCTCTCCTGAGGGTCGATATCACAAAATGTGACAGTGTTGATGGGGTAGTGGCGCCGGAAGAAAAGCCTGTAGGGAAAAACTGTTTCAGCACATTGCAATATAGCAATTCATAGGCTACTGCGTAACTAGCTACTACAACGCAATTTGGATTGAACAGAGGCATAAATTGTAACCCTCGGTCAGAGTGAGCTCTATCTGGAAGTCAGTTTCAAATATGTTTTATTGTTGGGCAGAATTACAAATTCAATATACACTCTTGTGGTTATTCTCTATTTCATACACAAATGCCTGTGCATCCTACTCACTTCCTCTGGTTGTCGGTCAGGGTGATGCCTTGGGCCGACACCTTGAAGTGCACGATGGTGGCGGTGGGCGGGGACACGGCAGCCACAGTCTCCGAGATGGCCTTGGCGACGGCCTGCGGTCCCGTCAGAGACTCCATGTCCACCGAGTTGATGTACAGCACATTGCATGCTGGGAAAAGAAGAGAGAGGTGTAGCCAATCAGAGACAGTGCATTTCACACTGGAAAGAGGCGAGAAGTGATGCCATGGACTGTCTGGTTCTTCAATGATACAACAGATATGGGTTTTGTTGTATTGTTTTCTGTTGTGAAGTGACATGATCAATAGTTTACAATTGTTTCACGTATAGGATTTATCATCTATGCTTATGATCAGAGAAACATGATAGAATCTATTACAAAACTCCATTCATCAGTGTATACTACGTAGCATAGCAGTTTAATGCAAAAAAAGCAATCGTACATTCTTGACAGTTTTCAATGCAGTTAAGGGAATCATTTCATACATGGAGACAAGACATATATCACATTGGTATTAGTGGGTTTATAGGTCTGCACCTCAGCAGATATAAAAATGTAAAAAAGACATCTGTATTTCCATGCAACACATTTCCATTGCTCTAAGGACAGCACATGCATTCTGGGACAAGGCTGGGGAGAAAAAAAAGACATCGGACAGAAAAGCTGGACAGGTGCATTGTTGTTGTCTATTAGATGGAGAAAGAGACAAACACACAGGCGCGCCCACGCACACTCACGCACACTCATGCACAGACTTCTGAGGTAGACATCAGGGATCTGGGCTAGAATGCAGCAGTCAGGGACCAACAGTCACATATCAGGAAGACAAATTCAAACGAAAGGACACAGGGTTTACCATGGGAGTCAGCAGGGGCCCTCTGCCCTATAGTGACACAGAGGTGATGTCACCAGTGGGGGGAGAACAGTGGAATGGTTCAGATTATGTCACAACAAATAAAGTAATTTCGATTATCTTTCTGTTACGTAATGCTCAGCAAAACTGCTTACTGAGATATTGCTTCTTACCGGCTCCTTGTTTGAGGAGTTCAGCTGCTGGGTTGGTTGGTGTGGCAATATCCGGCACATCCTCGTGGATATCTGAAACGCAACACAAGTAGATTCTGCAGAAATTCCTCACACCACATTGTTGTATGTATCCATGTACATATTCATTCAAGAATACACGCACGCACGCACACACACACTCTCCTGGCCTCACCTCTGGTAGGTATGACCAGTTTACAGGGCAGGGCCTGTGGAGTCATGGCGTGCTGGTACACCAGAGCAGACAGACATCCTAGAGAGACACCAACACAAAGAGAGATTAGTATTAGCTGTGCCAACAGGACAAAGATTCTATAAAGATTACATATCCTGATCCAGACATGTAGATCACACACCCTGGACCCACACTTTCACACATACCCCATTCCCACACTCACACACCCATGGTGCATTTCCACTATGGATTTACCCCACTGTTTTACCAAAAAGCCTCATACTTTTGTGTTATTAACTCCTCAGCCCAGCTCCTGGGACTCACTGGGCCATGCTCCTGGGACAGTGGACCTGCTCTGACTTGGTGCCAACGAAAGGCTGTTGGGGCATTTCAGGTGGCATTTACATACAGGTAACAATCGCTAATTGTGAACATGGGTTTATGCCTTCCGACGTTTAACACCTTCCCACAACTGTTTTAATTAAGCAGAGGTTGTTGATTCTGCTCTTCACAAGTCCTCACTCTCAGCCCTGCTATGGAAACACTATTTCCTTAGTATAACATCAGGGTGTATATTGTAACACTTGTGTTACAGTCAAAAATCAGCAACAGTGTCTAATTTAACCCCACATCCCTCCCTTTAGAAAATGATCTGTCACGACGTGGCCCTTTTGAGTAGCTGTTCATGTTAAAAGCATTAGCATAGTTAGCATAGTGTAGTTATCAACTGTATTACAGTGAATCCTCTCTTTGTCTACGAAGCCATCATATCGGCTTATCCCACTAGGGACTTTCAGTGTATTATGTCAGTAACCAATGCTAGGGTTGCTAGGGTTCGTGCAGATATCCAATGATTTGTGACATTCAGAATATGACTGATGAGGTAATAATACATTAATAAGTGATTGTAATCGATAAGATATGAAAATATCTGAAGAATTATATTCTGGAAATTGTAACTCTATAAACAACAGTTTCCTGTGGTGCCCCGACTTCCTAGTTAATTACTATTCCGTGATTCGTTGAATTTCATTGATAATATACAGTCTTCACATTTAATGACGGCAAACGCTACGACAAATTCAATAAGTAGTCTAGAGGATAAGGTTACTTCAAGAGGCCCATTTTTAGACTGATGCTGGCTGACTTGTTAAGTCATCCCTAAATGTGTGCTTGGGCCAGTAGCCATCTTCCTGTGGTTCTCAGTAAGAGGAGTCTAACACACACATGCATACAGTATTTCATATCTAGATTTGACACTGTGAAAATTGCCTTCATTTAACAACAGCTCAGATGTGGGAGGGAAGGTCGCTAGCTACCAGCTCTGGGTTCAAATACTATTTGAAATAACTGGCACTGCAGGCAGGCAAATGAAAATGTATTTTAAAGATTTCAAATAGTATTTGTACCCTGGTCTGGAGCTAGCTAGTCTCCCCCGCACCTTCTCAAGATGATCTTACACAAGGCTCCTGTAGCCGCATGCTTTGCAGCTTACGTAGTACGCCACCCAGCCCTATGTTATCATACTTTTTTTGATCTTGCTATCATCCTTTTGCACCCGAAGGATGGGGGGAAAAAAGCCTTGTCCCTTATGCTGATAACTCCTTCCAGCCCCTCATTTATACACATGCAGTGGTGTAAAATACTTTAAAGTACTATTTAAGTATTTTTGTGGGGTATCTGTCCTTTACTATTTTATTTTTTTGGCAACTTTTACTTCACTACATTCCTAAAAACAATACTGTACTTTTTACTCCATACATTTTCCCTGACACCCAAAAGTACATTTTGACAGGAAAATGGTCCAATTCACACACTTATCAAGAGAACATCCCTGGTCTTCCCTACTGCCTCTGACCTGGTGGACTCACTTAACACAAATGCTTCGTTTGTAAATGATGTCTGAGTGTTGTAGTTTGCCCGTGGATATCCGTCAATAAAAAACAAGAACATTGTGCGTTCTGGTTTGCTTAATATAAGGAATTTGAAATGATTTATACTTTCACTTTTGATACTTACAGTGGGGCAAAAAAGTATTTAGTCAGCCACCAATTGTGCAAGTTCTCCCACTTCAAAAGATGAGAGAGGCCTGTAATTTCCATCATAGGTACACTTCAACTATGACAGACAAAATGAGAAAAGAAATCCAGAAAATCACATTGTAGGATTTTTTGTGAATTTATTTGCAAATTATGGTGGAAAATAAGTATTTGGTCACCTACAAACAAGCAAGATTTCTGGCTCTCACAGACCTGTAACAACTTCTTTAAGAGGCTCCTCTGTCCTCCACTCGTTACCTGTATTAATGGCACCTGTTTGAACTTGTTATCAATATAAAAGACACCTGCCCACAACCTCAAACAGTCACACTCCAAACTCCACTATGGCCAAAACCAAAGAGCTGTCAAAGGACACCAGAAACAAAATTGTAGACCTGCACCAGGCTGGGAAGACTGAATCTGCAATAGGTAAGCAGCTTGGTTTGAAGAAATCAACTGTGGGAGCAATTATTGGGAAATGGAAGACATACAAGACCACTGATAATCTCCTTCGATCTGGGGCTCCACGCAAGATCTCACCCCGTGGGGTCAATATGATCACAAGAACGGTAAGCAAAAATCCCACAACCACACACACGGGGGGACCTAGTGAATGACCTGCAGAGAGCTGGGACCAAAGTAACAAAGCCTACCATCAGCAAGGGCATTGAAGATGAAACGTGGCTGGGTCTTTCAGCATGACAATGATCCCAAACACACCGCCCGGGCAACGAAGGAGTGGCTGCGTAAGAAGTATTTCAAGGTCCTGGAGTGGCCTAGCCAGTCTCCAGATCTCAACCCCATAGAAAATCTTTGGAGTGAGTTGAAAGTCCGTGTTGCCCAGCAACAGCCCCAAAACATCACTGCTCTAGAGGAGATCTGCATGGAGGAATGGGCCAAAATACCAGCAACAGTGTGTGAAAACCTTGTGAAGACTTGCAGAAAACATTTGACCTCTGTCATTGCCAACAAATGTATATAACAAAGTATTGAGATAAACTTTAGTTATTGACCAAATACTTATTTTCCACCATAATTTGCAAATAAATTCATTAAAAATCCTACAATGTGATTTTCTGGATTTTTTTTCTCATTTTGTCTGTCATAGTTCAAGTGTACATATGATGAAAATTACAGGCCTCATATTTTTAAGTTGGAGAACTTGCACAATTGGTGGCTGACTAAATACTTTTTTGCCCCACTGTAAGTACATTTGAGCAATTCCATTTACTTTTGATACATAAGTATACTTAAAGCCAAATACTTTTAGACTTTTACTCAAGTATTTTACTGGGTGACTTTCCCATTTACTTGAGTCATTTTCTATTACGGTATCTTTACTTTTACTCAAGTATGACATTTGAGTACGTTTTCCACCACTGTACACATGCAAACACACACATACACACACACACACACACACACACACACACACACACGGAATGTGGTCTGCGGATTAAATTAGAGGGGGATACATTTGAACCATACTAAATTACTTTAACTGATCCCATACTATAATTAGGATTACACATGATGGGCTGGGAGAATGGATACTCTTTCAAAGGCTGGGACACGGGGAGCACAGAGGGGATCAGAGTCATTAGACCAACACAGCCAAGAGTAAGAGTTAGTCACCCCAACCACATCATGAACCTCATGTCTGGAGCGCACTCCTCCCCCGTTACACAATCTGAGAAACAAGCCATGTTGTTGTCAGAAGGACCGGTTCTGATAGGTCTGAAAAAATATTCTATCAACGTTCTTGAATCCTTCTGTCCTCTCCCCACTTCCATCTCAAAACGTCAGAGTGAAGCGAGGAGAGTATTGGGGGAGAATATCCGTGCAGAAGAAGAACCTTGGATCTCCTCCTCCAATGCTCTCCTCTCTTCCCTCTGTGTGCGTGTGCACATAGCCGCGGGTAATAGGGGTTCTGAGGGTGCTGTAGCACCCCTTGAAAGATAGGAAGAAACATTTTTTTTAAATTGGGGGAAAATCATTTTGTTCACAAAAGTAGTGCACTGGGCCTTTACTATACCTGTATTAGCAGACCCATATAGCTGTCTGTAGTGCTGGCCCTCCAAAAATGTCAGCACCCCCCATCAATCAACAAAATAAATCACAGCACCCGCACCCCCAAACTACTTACTGCAGCTATGCGCATGCATATGTGTGTGTAGGGGTTAAAGGTGACTCACCAAAGTAAGGTTCGTTGGGACATCCCTTCAGCTTCACTCCCTTAGGACTTGTCTCAATCAGGAAGTGCCTCACCAGCTCATTAGTGTTGTCACCAGCTACAGGGGCCCCCGAAGGGCAAAACAATATAGGGAACACAAAAGAACAACACACCGGTGAGCCCATTTATGGTATGTAGACATCACCTTATATGGGCAGGTATTATATATTATAGTTTTTATATAGGCAATGACTTCTTTCTTTACCCCACCTGACAACAGGCCAAAACAGAGACTAAAATATGATTTTTAATGGAATGTTCTAGGATGAGCTAAGTGGCTAGGTTAAGATTGGCCTCTTGGCAGAAAAATAAACTGTGCTTACAACATTCTCCTCCCTTCGTGTGTGTGTGTGTCTGTGCGTGCACAGTGTTGACCTAGAACATTCTCTTCCCTTTGTGTGCACACACAAAAAATGAGGTTTTACTCAAGGGTTCTTTGGGAAAGGTGATGGTTCTAGGTGTAACCATAATGACTTTAGCTCATCAATGGTTCTTTACAGTTCACAAAAGGGTTATTTGCTCTTTTAATGATAATTAAAACGTAGGGGAGGTGGCTCATTAGAATATTTTGGGGCGTGGTTTGCGCTCAGACCTTTTTTGTGCAACCGTGAGTGAAAGTGTCATTCCAGTTTATCTAATGTGTTATGTTATCAAACATTATGGCCAGTGATGGTGTCTTGTGAAAGACTGAGAACAGTTGTGTCAATTGAGAACGGTTCACTAAATCAGTCAGTGGTGCTAAAATTCTCTCCTCCCGGACCACCAGCTGTGCCAGAGTTACAGTAGCTCACTTGATTCAATGTGTCAATTAACACAATAACACCTACGGAATTTTAACATTATAATATGGCCCACCAGAATATAAAACCCTGTATGGTTCTTCAAAAGTATCTAAAACAAACTTTTCAGATTGAGAGATTTTCTTTAAAGAACCATTCTCCATAAAGGTTCTGTAACTGTAGCATAACCCTTTTTTTGGTGCTATATATAACCTTTTTAAATAGTTCTTTATAGAACCTTCGAAAGGGTTATTTATAGCAGCATACTGGTTCCATTTAGAACCTTATGAGTATGGTTCTTTATAGAACCTTCAAAAAAAGTGTTCTATACAGCATCAAAAAGGGTTCTGCTATGGTTACAAGCCAAATAACCCCTATCTGGTACTATTAAGAACCATTATGTGTGTGTGTGTGTGTGTGTGTGTGTGTGTGTGTGTGTGTGTGTGCGCGCACAGGAAGACGTGTGCAGGCGTCCACGTGTGTAGAGGAGACATTCCAATCCACTCCCAGTTATCCCTGCTCTTCTAGGTGTTATTGGAAACATCACAGGCACCTCATACCTTAATGACAGTACTAAGACCCAGGGTATATGTTTAGCAGTGCTGATCGACTGTACAGCCAGACTCTGCTGGAGTAACGATATGCTTTCATCGGGCCCCTCAGAAACACATGATCCACTTCAGAGTTTGTTGATTGATTGATTTAATATGTGAGAGTATGTGAATGTCATACAAAATGTGATTGTTCTTTGTATGATTTCACTGTGGACTGTATGTGTGCTTGTGTGTGTGTGTGTCTCCTTATATGTAGGGCCACAAGATGACACAACATCACAGAGGTGTAGAGGGCTAATATAATTTTCCATCAGCAATGACAGGTACAGTATATGAAAGCTGGAGCCCAGTTGGTGATCCAGTACATTTTACGTTTGATTTAATTTAGCAGACGCTCTTATCCAGAGCTATTTAAAGTTAGTGCATTCATCTTAAAACAGCTAGGTGAGACAACCACATATCACACTCATGTGTTCATAACAAGTGGGAAACTTGGAAGTACCTTTCTTGGTCTGCTGTACAGTGGGAGGAGGAGAGGCCACTTTCATGGCCAGGCCATAGGCCCCTCGGAAAGAGTGACTGTCCCGAATGACAAAGGCCCCGGGCTCTCTCTCTCTCAGCAGGCTGATGGCTGCAATACACAATAATACATGATTCAATAAAATAACACTTTATGTATCCCCTCAGGGGAAAGTAAGAAAGTATTGCCAGATCATACATTCCTTTGGATATAACACAGAGAGGAGAAGAAACAAGGACAAGCAAGAGGCAAGGAGAGGTCTTTGGGGGAGAGAGGGAGGGGTGAAAAATGATTCTGAAGAGGTGAAACGGGGAGGGTTGAAGGGGGAGGAGAAATAAAGGGATAGGTAGGATAGACATGGAAGATGGGGAGAGGGAGAAGGAGGAGAGTGGGAGTCAGAAGGGAATGAGGAGGAAACTTTCCTTGAAAGGAAGGAAGACCTTTTGTGATCCCATATTTCAATGTAACTACGGGGGGAGGAGTTATTAGCTGTTGTCTTGTTCAACAAAACAACATGTATTGCATCTCTAACATACAATTCTATGTATCCCTATATGTCAAAATATGACATTTCATAGACTCTAAGTAAGATAGATATACATTACATGCAGATGTTCCCTAGCCACTTAGATTAATGGAGTACATATGGTGTGTGTGTGTGTGAGCGTGCGCGTGCGCGTGTGTGTGATGTCATCGCAGCGGAGCATGTGCTTGTGTTTAAGGCTATCTCCATTGACATTTTATTCATTTAGCAGACGTTCCATCCCAGATGATCTAATCCAATAAGAGAGTGTGAGCAGAAGCAGATGTAGGGGCCAACAGCAGTGACCTCACAGTGAAACATACAGCAGAAGAGAACAGAATAGGGTCATTTAGGACATCTGTGTGTGGAGAGGATGTGTCAGAAGAATCCAAAAGGGTTTACACAGACACACATCCTAACTCTCTCCTGGTTACTAAATAAATAACATTCTCGGCCACATTTGACCTTAAATAGGTCTTATGCTAGAGGAACAACTAGTGGAATAACCAACGTGACTGTTCTGTGACAAGCTAGTATCTACACTCTTAGAAAAAAAGTTGCTATCTAGAACCTAAAAGAGTTCTTTGGCTGTCCCAATAGGATAACCCTTTAAAGAACCCGTTTTAGTTCCAGGTAAAACCGTTTCGGTTCCAGGTAGAACCCTTTCCACAGAGGGTTCTACATGGAACCCAAAAGAGTTCTACCTAAAACAAAAAAGGGTTCTACCTGGAACCAATAAGGGTTCTCATATTGGGACAGCTGAAGAACCCTTTCGGAACCTGTTTTTCTAGGAGTGTAGTACATACCATTACACAGCAGTTACTACTTAATACTCTAATTTTTTCCTATTTTCTTGAGAAACTGAATTATCATAAAACATACTGTATGTGTTACCTTTCATCTCTTCCCTCTATGACAAGAGGCACAATTACCTTGTTCACGGGAGATGTCAGGCTTGTACCAGAACTTGGAAGTGTCCTGAACAAACTTTACATTCAGCCTGGTCTCGGGACTCCCGTCTAAGTGAAGAAAGAATGAGTTGTGTTGAAACCATGTGTAGATTTAACCAAAATCATTTAGCCATTTCACCATGTGAAAAGAGGTATGTTTACATGATACTTCGTAAATGCTGCATGTCACATTACATTGAATCAAGTCCAAAGCCTCAGTACTCTTATTTTTTTATTTTGTACTTTTATTTAACCAGGTTAGACTCGTTGAGATAAAAATACATTTTTCAAGAAAGACCTGGACGAAGACAGCAGCAGTGATGCTTTCGTGAGGGTCATCCTGACCAAGACCAGATAATCCAATCTACATATCAACTGGACTTCCAAACAGTACATTAACAGCTCCTTATTGTGTAGAGATTAGCGAATCTGCGCTATTACCAAGTTAGCTCCTAGCGTCAACCCTCGCAAACACGCCAGTATCTCTACCTCTCACAAAAACACAGGTATCTGTGACCATATTAGTAGTTGCTGTTTTAACTCTTCTCCCAGTATACTCCAGTATGGAGCTTTGAAACCACTGCAGACGCAGAAATGGCTGCCAACCAAGGCTCTGGGCCGGATGCCAGTTCTATCTGAACCTAGCATCTGGGACTGGCTGGGCTGCCTGGGAGATGCATTCATTCCTTCATCTGCTCTGCAATGTGTTTACGGAGAAAGTAAGTGTGTCCAACTTATAAACCGCCTGCTCAGCTAAAACCATGCAAGTATGACCGCATTCACTTTACTTCACTATACTTATGCTGGCTCTACTCACTTCGTCTGCTTTCACAGAAAAATGTGTGTATGAAAACAGATGTATGTACACTGTACTTATATAGTTAGGTACTCGCGCAATTATAGTTTAGGTATGCATTGTTACATATGTGCTGGCAAAGAATATACCCGTTTGCGGTTTGCATACGTTTCATAAGCAATGTATTTCTACAAGTAATATATACATGTTTTAGAAAGAAAAGCACATTTTTTTGTCCATTAAAATAAAATAAAAATGATCAGAAATTCAGTGTAGACATTGTTAATGATGTAATGCTCCAGATACTCAACTAAATGAGAGTTTTATTGCTTCTTTAATCAGCACAACCGTTTTCAGTTCTGGAATGATAATTGCAAAATAGTTTTCTAATGATCAATTAGCCTTTTAAAATTATACACTTGGATGGGCTAACAGAACGTGACATTGGAACACATGATGATAATAGGTCTCTGTACGCCTATGTAGATATTACATTAAAAACCTGCCGTTTCCAGCTACAATAGTCATTTACAACATTAACAATGTCTACACTGTATTTCTGATCAATTTGATGTTATTTTAATGTTTTTTTTTTAAAATGTTGCTTTTCTTTCAAAAACAAGGACATTTCTAAGTGACCCCAAACTTTTGACCGGTAGTGTAAATTGTGGCCAAACACATATCATACGTTTACCCTATAAATATAGTTACCGAGAAGGTCAAATCAGCTTATTAAGTTGTTATTATCATGCAGTTTCACGTTAATTAACCGCTTTAAAGAATATACAGTGCCCTCCGTAATTGTTGGCACAGTGAAGCATTTTATCTTCTTTTAGCTCTAAACTCCAAACGTTTGGATTTGAAATCAAACAATGACTATCAGGTCAAAGTGCAGACTGTCAGCTTTAATTGGAGGGTATATCGGGTGAACTGTTTAGAAATTACAGCACTTTTTGTACATAGTCCCCCCCATTTTAAGGGAGCAAAAGTATTGGGACTAATTCACTTACATGTCTATTAAAGTAGTAAACATTTAAGTATTTGGTCCCATATTCATAGCACACAATAATGTATTACATCAAGCTTGTGACTCTACAAATTTGTTGGATGCATTTGCTGTTTGTTTTGGTTGTGTTTCAGATGATTTTGTGCCCAATAGAAATACTCAACTTTTTACTACTTTAATACACATACACAGTACCAGTCAAAAGTTTGGACACACCTACTCATTCAAGGGTTTTTCTAAATTTGTACTATCTTCAACATTGTAGAATAATAGTGAAGGCATCCAAACTCTGAAATAACAGATATGGAATCATGTAGTAACCAAAAAAGTGTTAAACAAATCAAAATATATTTTAGATTCTTCAAAGAAGCTGCCCTTTGCCTTGATGACAGCTTTGCACACTCCTGGGATTCTCTCAACCAGCTTCTGCTGGAATGATTTTCCAACAGTCTTGAAGCACTTCCTGCATACGCTGAGCACTAGTTGACTGCTTTTACTTCACTATGCGGTCCAACTCATCCCAAACCATCTCAATTGGGTTGAGGTCAGGTGATTGTGGAGGCCAGGTCATCTGATGCAGCACTCCATCCTCCTTCTTGGTCAAATAGCCCTTACACAGCCTGGAGGTGTGTTGGGTCATTGTCCTGTTGAAAAACGAATGATAGTCCCACTAAGCGCAAACCAGATGGGATGGCATATCGCTACAGAACGCTGTGGTAGCCATGCTGGTTAAGTGTGCCTTGAATTCTAAATAAATCACAGACAGTGTCACCAGCAAAGCACCCCCACACCATCACACCTCCTTCTCCATGCTTCACAGATGGAACCACACTTGCAGAGATCATCCGTTCACCTACTCTGCATCTCACAAAGACAAGGCGTTTGGATCCAAAAATATCAAATTTGGACTCATCAGACCAAAGGACAGATTTCCATCGGTCTAATGTCCATTGCTCGTGTTTCTTGGCCCAATGAAGTCTCTTCTTCTTACTAGTGTCCTTTAGTAGTGGTTCCTTTGTAGCAATTCAACCATGAAGGCCTGATTCACGGAGTCTCATCTGAACAGCTGATGTTGAGATGTGTCTGTTGACATTATTTGGGCTGTAATTTCTGAGGGTGTTAACTCTTCTTTTCCTGTGGCGATCCTCATGAGAGCCAATTTCATCACAGCGTGTGATGCTTTTTGCAACTGCACTTGAAGAAACCTTCAAAGTTCTTGACATTTTCCGGATTGACTGACCTTCACATCTTAAAGTAATGATGGACGGTCGTTTATCTTTGCTTATTTGAGCTGTTCTTAACATAATATGGACTTGGTCTTTTACCAAATAGGGCTACATTCTGTATACCACCCCTACTTTGTCACAACACAACTGATTGGCTCAAATGCATTTAGAAGGAAAGAAATTCCACAAATTAACTTTTATCAAGGCACACCTGTTAATTGAAATGCATTCCAGGTGACTAACTCATGAAGCTGGTTGGGAGAATGCCAAGAGTGTGCAAAGCTGTCATCAAGGCAAAGGGTGGCTACTTTGAAGAATCTCAAATATAACACAATTTGATTACTACAAGATTCCATATGTTTTGTTTCATAGTTTTGATGTCCGCACTATTATTCTACAATGTAGAAAATAGTACAAATGGATAAAAACCCTGGAATGAGTAGGTGTGTCCAAACCTTTGACTGGTACTGTATGTGAATTTGTCCCAATACTTTTGGGGGGACTATGTACAAAAAGTGGTGTAATTTCTAAACCGTTAGCCCAATATGGATGAAAATACCCTCAAATGAAAGCTGCCAGTCTGCACTTTAACCTCATAGTCATTGTTTGATTTCAAATCCAAACTTTTGGAGTATAGAGTCAAAATAAGAAACAAATGCCTTACTGTCCCAATAATTACGGAGGGCACTGTATCATCCTTGAGAATACACTGATCTTCACTTCCTGTTTCGCTGGGGATGTCAGTGCTAGTTGGGGTGCTCTTTGCTACAGTAGTAGCTAAGTTTTAAGAGGGTTTTCAAGGTGGTCTTACCAGACATGTTAAACTTGGAGAAGTCGGGCAGTGTTTGAAAGTAGCTGGTGCTGGGTGTGCTCCCTCCACTCGACATAGGTGAGGACATTTTCCCGTTCAGCGTCCCGTAAGAGAGCCCCCCGTTGGGCCTCTCCCCGCTCGACATGCGCCTCTTCTCTGGCAGCTGGGGTTGAGCCTGCGCCGGGGGGGCCGGGCTGCCCTGCCTTAGCCCCATCATCATCCCCCCGTCCAGGTAGCCCGCAGGGGAGAGGGGGAAGGAGGGCGTGGAGGGTGGGTGGTATCCTGAGGAGCTGCTCTGTCGGGACAGGGTGCCGTGCCTCTCGTCCGGGGTGGTGTAACCGCTACTATGCAACATAGGGTGTCGGTCCAGACTCGGACTGCATTGTGACATCTGGCCGAGGGACGGGTGGTGGTCCATCACCGGACTATTACCACTGCCCTGCTGGTGGGTGAGGGACGGCTGTCGACTCAGCACCGGACTGCTCTGGATACTGCTCTGGATAGGCTGGCTGTAGGTGAGGGAGGGCTGGCGGCTGAGCACGGGGCTGCCCTGGGAGGCCTGCGTCAGGGATGGTTGTCGGCTCAGGACAGGGCTCCTCTGGGGCATGGAGGGCTGTCGACTCAGCACTGGGCTGGACTGTGTCCCCTTGGAAACACACGGGTTATAGTGGTGGCGGCCCAACACAGGACTTCCCGCCATTACCATCCCAGGGATCCCAAACTCCACAAAGCCATTGGCAGGAGAGGGCTGGTGGCCCATGACAGGGCTGCCGTGATTGGTGGGCTGGTGCCGATGTTGGAGAGAGGGGCTGTTGGAGTCGTGATGCAGTGTGTGGAGACTTCCTGATCCTGGCGAGGGGTGGACAGCCAAAGGGCTTTCTCGGGGGGATACCTCCGGCTGGGCCTGGGGAGGGCTGGGGTCGGTGGAGATGTAGCTCCCCATGAGGCCATTGGGACCTAGGTAGGAGGGCGTGGTGGTTGGGGAGCACAGGTAGGACAGGTTGGCTGAGTTGGAGCTCGGGTAGGAGGGGGTAGGGGTACCCTGGGCTTGAAGGAAGGGAGATGGGGTTCCCAGGGCCTGGAGGTAGGGCTTGGGAGTAGCGACAGAGGTGGGAGTGGGGGTGGGGGACGCGCCCTCAGAAGGCTGGGAACGGAAGCCGGAGTCACTGGCCGCTTGCGAGGGGATGTTTGCACTGCTGTCAGCCAATTGGTGCTCTCTGAGGGAGAAAGAGAGAGAGAGACACTCAAACACAGTGTATGGAAAGAAGACCACAGTAGAATTAACTAAATGCAGTATTAACACCTATGGATCCCTTGCTATCTGTAAACATGTAGTATATTTCAGGAATACTGGTTCCTTACCAATGCCATGTAGTGTAACCAGTGTATGTTTAATGTCATTTAATACACACTCATTGACCAATTTATTAGGTACACCCATGAAGTACGGTTTGGATCCCCCACTGCCTCCAGAACAGCCTGAATACTTTGGGGAATGGAAACATTGCTCAATTGGTTTAAAGGGAGCTAACGTGTGCCAGGAAAACATACTCCACACAATTACACTACCGCCACCAGCCTGTCGCATTGACACCAGGCATGATATGGCCATGGCCTCATGCTGCTTACGCCAAATCCTGATTCTTCCATCAGCATGACGCAACAGGAACCGGGATTTGTCAGACCAGGCAATGTTTTTCCACCCCTTAATAGTCCAGTTTTGGTGATTGCGAGCCCACTTGAGCCAAATCTTCTTGTTTTTAGCTGAAAGGAGTGGAACTGGGTTTTTTTGCCCACAGGACTGCTGCCGACTGGATGTTTTTTGTTTGTCGCACAGGAGCCCAGGAGGCCGGCCGTTTCTGAGATACTGGAACCGATGCACCTGGCACCAACGATCATACCACGCTCAAAGTCGCTTAGGTCACACGTTTTGCCCATTCTAACATTCAATCGAACAGTAACGGAATGCCTCGTTGCCGGTCTGCCTGCGTTGTATAGCAAGCCAGTGCCACGTGACTCACTGTCTGTAGGAGCGAACCATTTTCGTGAACGAACGTACCTAATAAATTGGCAATTGAGTGTATGTATTAATGTTGTTTGCTTCGTACTCACCCCTCTGAGCTGTGGATTGGGCTGCTGCTAGACAGTGGGGGGTTGAAGGTCGGGGCAGGGTCAGTGGTCGTCTGTCTGGCCAAGATCTCTCTTGGAGGGGTGAGGGTCACAGGTGACCCTGGTGGTCCCCCGCCGGCCACCGCTGATCTGGCCACCGACTCCACGTAGCTCCGCGGCTCTGAAGAGATACAGACTTGGCCATTAAGTGTGATTTAATTTCAGTGTGTACTGTCGTTCAGGTGAAGTTGTCTTCACAGGATGGCTGCACTTTCCCCCTAAACAGTGACAATTCTGTTCTTGTGAACATGCCATTATCTATCAAATGTGTTTTCTTCACTGAATTCAGGAGTAGTGAGTTGTTTGGATATCAAGATTTACTTTACTTCGGGTATAAACTGAAATATTATTGACATATTATTACTGACATATTATATCTTTAATTAAAACTCCTACAGATGTGACTACAGAGTTCAGAGTTAAGCAGTCCAGAGAACCTACGAAGCAACGATAGGCTTTAGGCTGTCGTTGAATTATTCCTCCTCCATTGAAATGATCATATTCAAGTCATCAGCTGCAGCCCATCAACCAAACTGCAGCATCTTCACCGTTTCCCCATTAGGAGCTTGTCAACAGTGTGTTCGTCAAACAGACCTGCTTGTATGTACTCAGAGACATGTTCTATTGCCCCCTCGACATTCCAATGATGTCCACAAGAGCCTATCAAAAGCACAGTCTGCTAGATCTGAAACCCACGCTAGACAAGAATCTTCTGGAGGGAACAGTATTGCCCACAATAATGACTCCATGGCACATACAGTGACTGAATGGAGCAAGAGGGATGGTGACCATAATAGCAATGAGCAAACACAATACGGAACAAAGAAATGGAGAAAAAGTGCATTGTTGTAAGGAATTGTAAAGTCTCAATTGCGAAGTAACACCTGAAATGGGTGGAGGACAGTTGGATGGGAGAAGAGGGAGAAAAAGAGTGAGGCTCTGCGGTTGTCTATGACAAGGGTTCTCTGGGGAAGTAAAAAAAAAATGCTTGATGATTGGGCGATGTTCTTACCTTCCTCGCCCTCACTATTGTCAGCGTCTGAGGCGCCGTGACGGACGGAATTCAAAGAAAAAAAGTGAAACAAAGAGTCAAGAACAAGAAGAGCGAGATAAAGGGAGGGAAGAAAGTAATGAGAAGGGAGGAAGAGGATGATAAGTAGTGTAAGGTAGCCAGAGAAGGGAGGGGAGGAAAAGAGGTTCATGGGAGTAAGAAAGAAGACAAAGTATGATGATGTGATAGATGGTGAAGAGAGGGAAGAAAATTTGTCAAAGTTATATTCAAGCATCTGTAGCTTAACTACAGATGTGTGTGTGTGTGTGTGTGTGTGTATAAGTCAGCGCTGGAATAGTCAGCGCAGAAGGAACTACTGAGCAGTGGGGTCCACATTTCGTGAGCCAAGTCAAACATCCCTCCGAGAGCCCAAGCACCTCATCCAGTAATGAGATATTATTGCTCCTGCCTCCGCTAGAACCAAACACTCCATAAAGGCTTAGAGGAGACAATAAAAAAGAGCGCATGTTCAAAGGAGTCATTTGTTGAAATTATATTTCTGGGGGCTCTCTCACATTTAGCCTGTCGGCTGTGTAAATACGGGACACGTCGCTTTGAAGAATGGATTAACATGCAACCCTATGAAGGTGAGCCATAAATCAAGCTTTCATTCACATTCCTAGGTCACTAAAATCAACCCCAATATAACCACATATGATACAAAAACACTGCTCAATTTACAAGCACTGGTGATCTCACTGGTGAACTGTTTCACAGAAAATGTATCTCAAGCTAAAGCTAGGTTGCTATGCTAGCCTTTCTAGCCCTCAATGGAATGGTGCTAGCTAGCCACACTCTCTAGATTTAGCCCTATGCTAACAATCGTTGAGGCCTCAAGGGAGTAGATAGATGCTATGTTTACATTTTAGCACTATGCTGCACTATATATACAAAAGTATGTGGACACCTCTTCAAATTAATGTATTCAGCTATTTCAGCCACTTATTGTATTCAGCTATTTCAGCCACACATGCAATCTCCATATACAAACATTGGCAGTAGAATGGCCTTACTGAAGAGCTCAGTGGCTTTCAACATGGCACCGACATAGGATGCCACCTTTCCAACAAGTCAGTTCATAAAATTTCTGCCCTGCTAGAGCTGCCCCGATCAAATGTAAGTGCTGTTATTGTGAAGTGGAAACGTCTAGGAGCAACAACGTCTCAGTCGTGAAGTGGTAGACCACACAAGCTCAGAGGGATGGGACCCCATCAAACACCTTTTGGATTAATTGAAACGCCAACTGGGAGGCGGTTTTTTATTAAACTTGATTTAACTATGCAAGTCAGTTAAGAACAAATTCTTATTTACAATGACTGCCTACCGGGGAACAGTGGGTTAACTGCCTTTTTCAGGGACAGAATGACAGATTTTGTTTTACCTTGTCAACTCAGGGACTTGATCCAGCAACCTTTCGGTTACTGGCTCACCGCTCTAACCACTAGGCTACCTGCCACCCCAACATCAGTGCTCGACCTCACTAATGTTTGTGGCTGAATGTAAGCAAAGCACCCGCAGCAATGTACCAACATTTAGGGGAAAGCCTTCCCAGAAGACAGGTAGCTGTTATAGCAGCAAAGGGGGGACCAATTACATATTAATGCCCATGATATTGGAATGAGTTGTTTGACGAAGCAGGTGTCCACATACTTCTGGTCATGTAGCATATGTATGTATTACAATATTATCAGAAAAAAAAACATTATTCTTATACATGCGTTGGATAAATCGTCTGCTAAATGGCATATATATTATTAGTATACACTGAAAAAATATATAAGCAAAACAATTTAAAAGATTTTACGAGTTCATATATGGAAATCAGTAAATTCACTGGGCCCTAATCTCTGGATTTCACATGACTGGAAATATGCATCTGTTGGTCACAGATACCTTAAAAAAAAGGTTGGTCAGAAAACCAGTCAGTATCTGGTGTAACCACCATTTGCCTCATGTAGCGCAACACATCTCCTTCGCATAGAGTTGATCAGGCTGTTGATTGTGGCCTGTGGAACTGGAACACGCTGGCGTACGCATAGACCTAGAGCATCCCAAAAATGCTCAATGGATGACATGGTTAGTGAGTATGCAAGACATGGAAGAACTGGGACATTTTCAGCTTCCAGGAGTTGTGTACAGATCCTTGCATTATCATGCTGAAACATGAGGTGATGGCGGTGGATGAATGGTACGACAATGTGCCTCAGGATCTCGTCACGGTATCTCTGTGAATTGAAATTGTAATCGATAATACGCATATCCGTTCGCTGCCGTAGCTTATGCCTGCCCATACCATAACCCCACCCCACCATGGGGGCACTTTGTTCACAACGCTGACATCAGCAAACCGCTCACCCACAAGCTGTCTGCCATGTACAGTTGAAACCGGGATTCATCCGTGAAGCGCACACTTCTCCAGTGTGCCAGTGGCCGTCGAAGGTGAGTATTTGCCCACTGAAGTTGGTTATGACGCCGAACTGCAGTCATGTACTTGGTGAGGACGACGAGCACACAGATTAGCTTCCCTGAGATGTTTTCTGACAGTTTGTGCAGAACTTTGTTGGTTGCGCAAACTGACGTTGGAGGCGGCTTATGGTAGAGAAATTAACATGAAATTCTTTGGCAACAGCTCTGGTGGACATTCCAGCAATCAGCATGCCAATTGCATGTTCCCTCAAAATATGATACATCTGTGGCATTGTGTTGTCTGACAAAACTTCACATTTAAGAGTGGACTTTTAGGTCCCCAGCACTGTGTAATGATCATGCAGTTTAATCAGCTTTTTACTATGCCACACCTGTCAGGTGGATGGATTATCTTGGCAAAAATAAATGCTCGCTAATAGGGACGTAAACACATTTATGCAGAACTGTCACGGCTGGCTGAAGGACTGGACCAAGGTTCAGCATGGTAAGCGTACAGTTTTACTTTATTTAAAAATGACGCCGACAAAACGAAGAAGAAAAAACCAACCGTGAAGCTTTGGGCTATGTGCCCTGAACAACTACAAAGTTAACTTCCCACAAAACAGGTGGGGGAAAAGAGTACCTAGGTATGGTTCTCAATCAGAGACAACGATAGACAGCTGTCCCTGATTGAGAACCATACCAGGCCAAGACATAGAAATACAAAACATAGAAAAAAGGACATAGAATGCCCACCCTAGTCACACCCTGGCCTAACCAAAATAGAGAATGAAAAGTCTCTCTATGGCCAGGGCGTGACATCAACATTCAAGAGAAATAAGCTTTTTGTGCATATGGAACATTTCGGGGATATTTATTTCAACACTTTACATGTTGCATTTATATATTTTTTTACAATTTGTATATTTGTATATTTAAGTACATTTACACATACCCAGAATTTACCTTGGTGATATGGTGCTGCTAGCAAAAAACAACATATTGAGACAGACTACAGACAGACAAATTTACACAACGTTTACATACAATATACTAACTAGATGAAGTGAACATAGCACTGCAAGATTATGCTAACATGCCAGAGGCTACATTATGCTATGCTTACAGGCTCTTCAAGCCCATGAGTGAAGCACAATGGCTAACAGGCTAAGGAGTGCTTGCTCACCTGAGCCACTCTGGTTGAGGTGGATCTCAGCTGGGTTGTGGGGTTTGAGGCCCAGGGCAGAGAGAGGGGTCTTCATCAGGCCTGGAGGGGAACGAGCTTGGCCTAGCAGGAAAAGAGCACAGCATGACTTAGCATTTAGCATGCTTCACTACAACAGTCTTAGCAGCAAACACCTGTGATGTTCATGTTGTAACTGTGTATGTGTGTGTGTGTGTGTGTGTTAGCTGGTTTGGGTCTATGTAAGGTATGTAACGGTGACTAACCCCATTCCGTACAAATTTGCGCCACCGCAGCATTCAAACGAGGCTGCAATGAAAACTAATGGGACTGTAGCAAATGTATTGGCATCAAAATCTGGGGTGTGAACTAAATTTTGATTCAGCGTTGATTTTCATGTGAATAGACTAATAGTATTCGAGAAAAGACTAACAAAAAACAGATCCCTCTGACGCGGTACGTTACATCGTGACGTGTCACAACGTAACGTACAACATTTGGAACTCATTCGGTGTCGTACAGCCTCTTTCCACCAGGTGTAGCCCTTCTCTAGCTATATTGTTTCATTTACATTTTAGAGGTGATAAGTTGGACAAATCGGGTGACAAAAGCAGTTTCCCCAAACAACATATCTCCCCCTTTCATTATCATGCAGTAGGTTTCGCTTCCCCACCCGCCATTTTTAAAAAGACCAGACGGAACGCATCGCGTTCTTCAATCATGCAGAGACGGGCAGCATGGAGGTCTCGTCATTGATTTTGCTAGAAAGGGGAGAAATTGTGCTTTACAATGGTATTCATGTCACAGTTGACCTGGAAGTATTACGTTTTTTGGGCGGTAATATAAGGTAAATTGTACGGAGCAGCGCAATGTTCAAAAGTGTGTTAGTTACCGTTACATGTATTCAATTGATAGGGCAATTTTTTAATTCCTGAATTCCAAGACAGGTTGTTCATTGCTGCACATGTTCTATGCCTCATATATAGGACTGACTGAAATGTGTAGCATGGAAACATTAATGTTTTCCGGGACCTAGAATAACACTAGTCCAAGAAGAAAAAACATGCTCAACAGAGAATATCGTTTGAAAGTTATTTTTTGTCCAGAACTAGGCTTAATCTGGGTCCGGAAACCAAATGTGTGTGTATACATATGGTACATACAGATGCTGAGCTGTCAAGACATCATAACAACAGAATGTGACATAGTGACACACGACAACATGGGTGATATCACGACGGACACAGCTAGATGTGGGAGGGGTGTGTCCATGCCTCGTGCTCTGTGGGAGGACCATGCAGGTGACCTATCACAATGTGACCAGCCTCTGAGCGACACGGTCACAACAAACATGGCAGGATGTAAGCAAAGGTGCACCATGCACACATATGTAAATAACAACAGTAACTCACTGACATATGTATAAAATACAAGCCTTATGTGGCTTAACAAATAAAGATGCTTGGGAGAAGTCGGTGCGTAGCAAAACAACAAAGTGATGTTAAAAGGAATACACACATGACAACAGTCACATGGAGAGCAGTACCTTAGGAGAGTGAGGCTTAGTTATTTTGAAATATTTGTATATGCGCATGTGTGGTTGTGTGGTTGTGTGGTTGTGTGTGTGTGTGTGTGTGTGTGTGTGTGTGAGAATTAGCGTGGGTGAATACGTGTGTTTCCTTTATATGAGTAATTTAGTGTGGATCTCAAGTCTAGAAGGGGCTCTTGTGCCTTAAGAGGTACTGCTCTCCAGAGGCATGCTGGGTAAAGCCGTGCGGGGGGGGCTATGATAGGCAGAAGGGGAGAGCTGGAGTTAACTTCAGGGTCGCTGAGCCTGGGCCAAGATGGCCAATGTGGTCAACAGTGGGACTAGGGACGTGCATCATCCTCCACTTACCAAAGAATCCCAATCAATTCTTTGTTCTGTGTGGCAACCTAAATGCCTTACAATGTGATGGATCGTGTTGGGTAAATGCTTTTCATGGGAGGACACTCTAAAGGTCTAGAGCTGAGAGGGGTCTGTGGATGTGCCGGTGATAGGGATCTGGGTAACCCTAAGCGCTGGTCCATCAGCTTTCCATAACCCGAATTGTAACATTACCAATGGGAGTGATGATTCTAAACTGATACAAGGCCAGGCTTGCAGGGCAACAGTCAACGACACCACTAGCTCCATAAAGAGAAAACCAACACAGCCTCCTGTCTCGCAGTAAGTAATGTTTCGGGTTAGGGGCTAGAACGGCAGAGATAGACAGGGACAGACATACCCAGGGCTCCACCAGTCTATCTAAGTATCTGTTTCAGTTTCTATTCAAGACATCAAGTGTCAAATGAAGTTGAAGCATATTGAAAGTGGGATGCATACTTGAGTAGTAGCATACTACTAGTAGATCCCTAAATGCTGGTAGATGCATTAAAGTGGATGCATACTTGACTAGAATCTTCTTACATGGACAGAGATATCATAAATCGTCATGGTTTAGCCAGGAAAAATAAGTACTCAGTGCATTCCCGCTTTGCATGGAGTATTTTTTTGGGGGTGTAACACCTTTGAGGGCGGTAAAAATGCTATGGGCTTTTTATGGGGTGTTTTTAGGGCTTTGCCCAGGGGGAGATGAGGTAACTCGTAGAGCTGGCAACTGACATGGTATTTGAAGGGATAGTTCACTCCATAATTTGTCAAGCGCTTGAAACCACAACTCACACTATTGTTTCTGTGTGTAGATGCAGCTCAATGCCTTAACCCAAATGAATGTGGAAGATAGGCACCGAATAAAATCAAAAAATTAAACAGTGCCCATCTTTCATATGAAATATGTGCCTACTAAATGTATCAGAAGACTGGTGGGATCCCAGGATATGTTGATCTGTAGATGGCAGCACATTCTCTAAACCCACTGAATTACTGCCTGGAAGGCAGGAGAGAAGTGTGATTCTTGTCTGATAGGATGACTCAGACTTTTCTATGAGCCGACACAATTGCAAACAGTGTGGCCTCTCAGACAGTGTGGCCTCTGCAGTTATTAGGATCTATCCTGCACTTCCTACAAATCTGTCTGAATGGGTCTGAAATGGATTTTGTCATGTGGGAAATATAGTTTATTGCCCTACATCTAAATGGGGTAGAATACTCGGGATTAGGAGATGTAGTCTATTATTTTTTTGAGAAGAAGAAGAAGAAGAAGAAAAATGTTATGGTCCAAGAATTAAAACCAACCAGACAGCGCTAGACTAATGCCACCATGACGTTAGTGACCATAATATCAGTTGTATAGTTTCTACACTCTGACCCTGTACATGCCTGAATAAAACATGGTATTCTCATGTCCTATAATATCCTAGAGAGTTAAACTTTTCAGGTTTCCCCGATCAAGTCACATGGTAATGTAACTCCTGGTTAATTATTCCTGTAAATAACATCCTACTCCCTTCTTGGATAAATGTATTTAAATATGATCTCTGGTAAAAGCCTATATTCCACTGAGTTCCACAGCGCCTACAGCCAGCCAGAGGGGAGACTTACACAGGTTGAAGTAAGGGGTTTGCGGCGAGATGGGGAAGGCAGGGGTTTGGGGGAACACCTCACCACCAACAGTGGGCGTGGGGCTGACGGAGCCACCTTCCAACTCCTCAAAGGCCTCTCTGTAGCTGTGCATGTGTCTCTGATGGAAGAGAAGACAAGGAAACACACACGCAACCAATATGTTAGTATTCATTATGGTCATCCTAATCATATATCATCCTATGTGAGACACACTAGAGAAGGTTGAGGCTGTGGGCAGAGCATTCTACCTCTTTGGGCCGCCCCCCAGGATTCAGATTTAAGGTGTTGACGAACTCCGGCGAGACACAGCGAATGGGGGAGCGGACTGGGGGTTCGTAAGAGAAGTTTTCGTCGTGGCCATTGTGGCATTGTCCTTCGCTGGTGGTGCGGTGACGGGGCAGGGCCAATGTCTCGTCCAATGACATCCCATGGGACTGGACACCTGTCCAGATCATACAGGGGTAACATTTTGTCAGAACAGTGTTTTGTAAAAAAAGAGAGAAAAAAAATATCATGCTGTATCATGTATCAGTATCATGCTCTTTGAAACACAATTTTTCACTTCAAACCAGCAATGTCTTACACAGCCTTTAAATCCACAGAAACATCAGAATAAGGAAACGGTCACAAAGTGTTCAAAAGTGAACAGTAAGAAATGGCAAAGCTGAACTTTCAACATGCTACTTGATGTTGAACACTCTAACCAGAACTTTTCACATTAAAATCAGGCACTCTGGATTGTTTGGACGGGAACAGTAGGGATCAATGTTCTTGTTGAATGTCACTAGATTTTCAGGAACTCGCAGGTACATCAGTGAAACAGTCTAAATTTGTAATTATTGTTATCTGGGTAATACTCTGTGGCGGTAGCTAATGTTTTGGATGAACCTCAAAAGGCCCAGTAAACTCATTACAATGAGTTGGTTTGGAGGGAAAGAGAGGAAGCTGCCACTGCCAGTGTAAGACAAAAAGGATTTGCGTAAGATCTTATCTTAATGTGTTAGTTACTGCATGGAAACTTGTTTTTGTTCATTGCTAGTCAGAGACTTTAGGTTAATGTAAGCAAACTACACATTGGTTTTGTATCGTAGCCTTTCTTAAAAATATGTTTAACTTTTACCCTAGGTTCTTCAATTTTAAGGTAAAGATTATTCCCTTGGAGGGTCATTGAAAATTGTGCATAAACACGTTTTATGCAATGTACTCTGTAGCTAGCACTGACTGTCTGCAAAAACAAACTATTCATCTGATTCATGGATTCTCCAGGCCTGAAGTTCTGACATACCCTCCCAAAGATGGAAAAGCATGCAAACACACCCTAGTTCGAGAGCCGAACGTTATGGAAACAGTGAAAAATATTTACAAGCCCTAGCTCAGCCTCTTTTGGCAGGATAAACCTGGGGGGGCGAGTTAGAGAGAGTTTCCCGCAGCTGCATGCTAATGCTAAGAGGCTAATAGTTACTGTCAGAATGGAGATGGCCTCTTTGGTCACACAAGAGTCAGACATGCCTTATGTGTTTACTCCAAATAATATCCATGACTGTGATGAAGCATATCCATATTCCACAATTGCTAGAGGTTAAACTGAACGTAAAAACTACAGAGAGATTTTGGAGGGAAAAAGTGGTATTAAAGGAGAGCAGTCTTCTAAGAGGTTAACTAACTTCCTGTCTGTCTAGTGCACAGCAGTGTATATACTGTATATCAACAGAAATCTAGTGTCACTAAGTGTGCTTTGTTGGATCCCAATTTACAGCATAACAAAACAGTATCATGACAAGATCCAAGTATAGGCCTAAAACGCCAAACCTGCACACATGCCATTCATATGCCCATCTTTTTACATTCTTGATTTGCCTCCAATGGAGCTGCTTCAGTCATGTCACATGTCTAGGGTGGGCTCTATTTTGATTTGTGGATCGAAGAGGGGCATTGTTGGATAAATCCTAAGCACTGGCACGTGAATGGCAATGGGCCTGGGATACAGCAAAACAGATGGACCCAGGATGCACTGCTCTACAGCGGAGCCTGTCAAACACTGTATCGTTGCCCTGGAGATGGCTAATAGCTTCCAGCTGTTACAGCAGAGATTCCCTGGACTGACATATCTGGGGAATTGTTTTGTTTCCCCCCCCCCTTGTTTTTCAAGCATATAAACACAAATATATATATTTTTTTTTACATACTATAGGAAATGTTATAAGGAAGGGGCTATCGTTCTCTTCATCTCCATCCATTGCTCCAGTGAGGGACTATTTTATGGTGCGGAAGGGTTATCTGGGGTGAAATTCATCGGAATTCCCTTCAAAGAAATGTACTGAATAGATTGGAAACAGATCTACGTATGTATATAAATACCCAAATAGAGTGTTTTTTTCCCCAGTAGACCAGGTCTGACCCCATTCTAAACGGTCTACACCGGGAATGTCCGGTCTACTCATGCTCCATCTTTGCTCCAAGGCCTGAGTTGTTGGAAGTGAAGCCATGTTAATAGAATGGATGTCATTGTGGTCATTCATTACAGTCCTTGAACTTCAAGGACTACTCTGGCTTTTGGGAGTACAGTGCAGTACTGCAGTCTGGATATCATTCCAGGCCCCTGACAGAACAATACAGTCTGCGTCCTTGTCTATCTCTCCCAACGGACAGATAAGGCCTTCAGAATATTTCAAAAAGGCAATCTTCCCCCTAGATTTAGTGCCCTTTGTCTGCGATGATAATGTTAAAAACAGAAAGGGGAAAAGAGCAGGCTTGAAAGAGGCCAGTGTCTCCTGGCCTTGGGTATTGTTCCCTGGCTTTGGCACACAATATCTTGTGACATACACTCCGCTGCGAGACCGCACAGAGCCATCTTTGTGCTTCCTCATCTCGTTCTTGTAAAACTTAAACATTAACCCAAATGCCATTTTTGGGTTGGGTCGATTCCTTAACCTTAAAAAATAAATATCAAACTGTCCTCTCCATCAATCACAGATGAAGGACGGTGTATTGGAAAAACTGGACATTAGAGGACATTGTTTGTTCTGTGACATAGCGAGAGAGACAACCAGAGGGAGGGAGTGAGGAAAAGAGAGCAAGGGAAAGACAGAAAAAAAATTGATAGATAATAAGAAAGAGAGTAAGGTAGAAACGGACAGAAAGGGCATAAACAGGAAGCAACAAATGCAAACAGCAAACTCAAACTGGCAGGCAGTGCCATAGATAGATACTCAGAAAGGTTGGTTTTGAAGAGGAGTCAGTGACAGGGGAAACAGGGAAGGAGAAGAGGAGGGGAACGAACCAGAGAGGGAGAGGGAGCGACGGTGCTCAGACTGGCCTCGCATTCTGGCTGAGTACTCTGGGTAGGTAGAGTAGGGGCATGATTGTAGTCGGCAGGAGAAAGAGGAGGAGGAGGATGAAGATGAAGAGGAGAGAGAATGATGGAGAGATAATGAGATCGTCCACAGAAAGGGAAAAAATAAATGAAGAAAATAGGTTATTTGCTAGTTTATGAAAATAAAGTAAATCATAATCGCTTACAGAACAATGGAAATGTCAAACATCTGTGATAAAAAATTACTCAGAAATATCAGAAATAAGAACCAAGTGGACATGTCACATATCTTTCGGTGGACAGCTGCCTGTACATGTGGACAAAGTGGGCTTGTATCTCCTGACAACCACAAGATGTGATAAGGAAAGTCTACTATCAGTTGCCTTGAGCTGTCCAGAGAAGCAAAGTGGTTGTGTGACAAGTAACTAACAAGGATAGAAGGATCTCCCTGCTCGCTTATATTATTCCTGCTTTTTAGTCTTCCTGCTTGTTTTTCTTTTATTTCCTTTATGTTGTTGTTTGACTGTAAAGTGCTTTGCATTTTTTTATGCACTTTATTTGAAATTATATTTTAATTGATTTGTCTATAAAATCACAATAACAGCACTTTCGCTGTCTGGCCATAATGGGGTTTCACTGAAACTAATTTCAGAACCAAGAAGATGCATTTAACCATTACTGTGAGAGTATCTTTCTTGGACTTGTTTTCAGAGATGTCCCTTCACAGCTTGGCAATGTGATTCTGTACCACTACTTTTTGATTTATGACAGGTTTCCACACTGCGGACCTGTGTGTTCGGTTACGCCAGCGAACTTCCTCCATTGGAGACAGCTCATAACTGATGAGCAGGTTGTCACGAGATAAGATTCACTGAAATTGTGCAGTTTGGAAAGCTTGTCATTTGGCATAACTGCTGCGGTATATATGGTACTGCAGGTTGACGCAGGCTTGATTTGAAAGGTAAATGGGTTGTTCTCCAGGAAAAGGGTTGGCCACCAATATACATGCCGAAGAAGTGCATTAAAATGGTTTCATGATCTCACTGACAGTGTAACCTTGTCAACGTGTGCTTGTTGGCATACTTTTGCCCCACTTGTCATAAAAATGTTTGTGTGGCCTTATTAAGAGCCATTTGCCCTGTAAAGACCTTCTAGCTTCACATAACAAGCAATCCTCCTATTGGACAAAAGCTTAGTTCTCTTAGCACTATTTTCATGAAAAACAACATTATTTTACCAGGGTGCTAGATGCTTTAAGCAATGAACCATATGTACTAGTAGGTGTGTCCTCCATCTTGGGAGCAGTCAGTTCTGGGTAGCCTCAGTGCTTAATACAGTGTAGTGCAGGGTCTTACGGGGGATCCTCAAGCTGAGGCACTGTGTGTACAAAGGCTTCATTGTGACCTCACAGGGCTCATATCAACGCCAACGCAGCCCATCATAAGGGCAGAGCTTTGAGCCAGGAAAAGTCAAGCCCGGCTCACAATGGATTTTCTGAGGATTTCATTTGTTACTCCGGGGGTTTTACAGTTCCATGTTGTACTGAGAGATGGTGTCTGTGTGGGCTGTTCATCTCTTTGTGCAGTAAACAAACTTGTTAAAAAAAAACAAGTTTAAGGAAAGAAAATGTAATAAATGCTCTGTTTTGGGAGAAAACTATCAAGATGTTCTCTGTTTGAACTTCATACATATTCATTACAGCTTTTTGTTTCTTTTTTAACATCCTAATATATCCTCGACTTGAGAATAACCTTCCTGTTTCCTTTGTATATTAAATCACACCTATATGCCAATGACAACACATGAGATCTGCAGTCTTACCTGCCACGCGCTGGGCTACTAAGCCCTCCACGTTGAATACTTCATCAGGCTCGGCATCTCTCAGCTGGGGCAATGAGGAGATAGCACTGAGACTCTGCTGGAGCTCTGGGGACAGGGACGTTTTCATTGTGCTGGGGGGGTACGTGTTAATGGGCTTCAGCTGCAGCTGGCCAACTGTAGTGGGGACCTGGGTGGGAGAACTGGTCCAGGCTTCCCCTTGGCTGGAAGGTTCAGTGAGGAAGCCAGGGACGGAGACTACAGTGGGACCAGGCTGGTAGATGGCTGTGGGTCTCTGGACGGCAGAGGGCTCTGGTGACGTGGACAGCTGGATGGGGGAGGAACTCAGCGGGACCTTGGCAAGGCGAGGCGCATGGCTTCCCGAGATAGCTGAGTCGGCCTGGTAGGAGGGTCTGGCCTGGGTCTGGGAGAAGGATGGTTGCATGGTCACCACCACCCCATTATCCCCTGGCGGAGCGCTCAGGGACTTGGGCACCTGCCCCAAAGGACAGCCTGGGTCCAGGTCTAGCATCAGCAGGTTGAGGGCCTCAATGGACTGCTCAATCTCCTGCTGCGAGGCAGTCTGGTGGTGGGGGAACTGTGGCAGACTGTGGTGGCTCTGTAGAGGCATGGAGGGTGGAAAAGGGCCAAAATGGACGCCGTCCATCACCGGCTCCTCTGGGACGCCATATTGCTGCCACACGTTGAGCCCCCGTTGGACGGCATCACGACTACTGGTGGTACGTGCTGGAGCTCTGGGGAGGTGTTTCTGCTCTGCACCGAACGACTGCGAGCGATACAGGTTCCCGTTTTGGCTGAAAATGTAATCGCTCGCCGGGGGGATGGACTCGCCTGTCCCATCCTGAGCTGAAGATAGGCGTCGCATCAATGTGACGGGAACCTGAGCGGCCACATCCTGTGAGCATATGGCGACATTGATGACAGCATTTTCCGGGGGGATGCTCCTCTCCAGATAGGTGACCTCGTGCTGCCCATTGATGACCGTCTCAGCCTGATAGTAGAGGTCTGCCGGTGTAGCTCTCCCTTCCAGGGACGACAGGGTGCCCAGGCTATCCATGCTGTTGCCCTCCTGGCTGGTAGGCAGTGCCACCTCATCATCCAGAATATCCGTTTCCCTGTCCATTCTGCTGTTGTGGCCGTTCACGTGAACTTGGGCCGGCACAAGGTGAAGTATTCCTCCTCCTCCTCCTCCTCCTCCTCCTCCTATACTTGTCCCTCCACCTGATGGGGAGGACAGGTAGCCCTGGCGGTGCATGGGGCCCTCCAGGCCGCTGAGCAGCTGCTCCAGCTCCTGCTTCTCCTGGGGACTGATGGGCTGGACGGCCGGGACCGTGCCCAAGTCTGCGACCTTTTCCTGGGTCGCTGGTGGCTGGCTCACTGCGAGGGCTGCTTGGGGTACTTGCGCTGCTGCTGCCGGGGCTGGCTCATCGGTGCGGTCAGTCTTGATAGAGGCGGTGGAGTTGCCAGAGTCGCTGCTCACCGACAGGGCTTGGTCGACCGTGGGAAGGACCTGGTCGACGGCAGGTAGGACGTGTTCAGTGGCGGCAGGCGAGAGGCCGTTGGCAGTGACCGAGCCCTCGATGGACTCCTTCTTGCGAACTTTAGCGTAGAGGCTGCCGTCGAGAGGGCCCTGTGTGTGTATGACGTCTGGAGAGAGAAAGAGACGGAAAGAGGGTGTTTACAAAGAGGGAAACAACACTGTACAGTATATTATGTACAATGGTCATCATTTAATTAATGTGAATCAAGATGAAGAGCCAGTACACACAAAAATGTCATCAGTCAATGTATATCATTCAAAGGTTTGTGGACATTTGGTACAGCGAATATCATTACTTTTCAGCAACACAGACCTGTAATACCGATAAAGCAACTAAATCCAGTATAATTGAGAAAGCGAGAAAGGGAAAGAGCAGGGAAGGGACAAAAGAGAAGTAGGTGGGGAAAGTGTAATTTGTCAGTGTGCAGGCGATGCCAAAACAGCCGCAGTTAAACTGAATACTGGCACACTTCTGCCTATTTTACCAGCCTCTCTCTGACAGGAAATGAGAATGGGGCTGTGGCATGCGCTGTGGAAAATAGGATGAAATCACAGAAGCCTGGCTTGCACTTTCTCAAGCCAATCACCGCCACCTGAAACACATTGGAAATTAGTTTGTGTTTGTATACAGAGTATGTTATGTATTATCTATGTTAATGCACATCACCCAGTTCTGATGGAAAAAAACTGGCACGCTGACGATTGAGGTATTTTACAGAATGAGCTCAGAGAAAAGCAATGGATCATTGGTACATCATCCTGGAACACACAACTACACATAACTACACTTAAACATTAACGGGTGCACACACACACGCACACGCACACGCACACGGCAGCCCCACCCCCTGTCCAGGGGACCTCCCAAGAGGTAGAGGGAGCCCCATCCAGAAGCACTGAGTCATCGTGGAAAAACTGCCTCACTAAGTAAGTAAGCCCTGAAGGCCTTTCCTGCCCCCTAGGAATAGAAGCAAAACATTTCCTACCACAGACAAAAAACGCAGAGAAAGACACACAACTCTAAATCACACGTACGCCATTCACTATTGTGCAAATGTGGACAAACACACGCAATGCACGCAATGCACACACACACACACACACACGTGCAGACACACACACCAATGCCCTACACTATTCCCATTGATTCCTTATGGTCAGGTCAATGTCACAATACATCAGTGAAGGGGATGACCACCTAAAACTACCAGTGGCAAACTGCTCTTCACAATGCCCACAGCAGCTGGCTCTATGCAGCATGACATTTAAATTGCCCTGCCATGCAAGCTCACATTGGGAACCACAACGCCAACAGTGCCATACAAAGATTCATATTTAGTCTCTCTTGGAGGAAGACAATGGAAGTTCAATGAATAATGCTTCTTATTACAACATATCATTAAAAAGCAGCACATTTCAGTATTCCAGCCTCCATCAGAGGGCATGAAGTGAGCATCGACAAAAAGTTATATCTGATTAAGCTTCTAGCTCCTCACCCCACACAGTTCCCATGAAGCTTTACAGGCTGGCGAGACAGCAAAGCCTGTATGGGTGAAACAGCAGTGTGTGTGTAGGTGTGTGTGTGTGTGTGTTGTGTGAGACAGTGTGCGTAGGTTTTGTACATCTGGAAACAGCAGTGCACAAACAGAGCATGCCATTCTAAAAAAAAACAGTGCGAACCTCACGAGTCTTCAGAAAACCTTCTGCGAATGGTTCTCTGTGAATTCCATAGAAGTCCATAGACCGGCTCTGTTGTTGTTGTTCAGCTGATCTATGAGGTTCTGTAACATTTCTTTTAACAGATCTAGTGTAAGATTCTCCTATTCCCAATCGTAACCTTAAACATGAGGAAACATCTGACCCTGTTTCAGTGGATAAGTGCAACTTCTACCTACTCTTGTGACGTGACCTTTGACCTTGTGTCCCCTGAAGCCACATCCTGCCAGATGCTACAGGTCACCTGGTGAGGACCATAATGCCCTGGTTTGACCTTTGAACCTGTCTCTGTGGGTTGACCCACCCTTCTCTGCAGGGTTGCCCATAAATCACTGCAAGGTCATACTTTTTCCCTCTATTATACCAGACTAAGGGCTCTAGTTTAACAAACCTAACGTAATGGTCAATCTAAGTGCAGTCGGTAATGCTATAGGTTCAGGGGTGAGTCAGACATCTTTGATATTTTCACTATCACAGTTATCGGCACACTTGCTGGCGTTGGAGTGAAAGGGCTGGGTTTTGATGAATAAACAAGTTATGAGTGTGTGCAGGCTTGGCCCCTCGCTGGCCAATCAGAACGTGCTCCATGGCAAAATACGTGGTTGCTTCAGGTTGTGTGTATTTACAGACTTTTATAAATTGCCTTTGAATCAACTTAAATTCCAATGTTATAGTTTGTTAAATGGCTTACAGAAATGAAATAACAAAATGTAGACCTATCCCATCTTTTCTAAATAGGTTAACGTAAAACCATTTAGTCCACATTGTAAGTAATTGCATGTCTTCACACTGATATAGGGCTTGGCCTTTGGCATTGTCAATAAGCGAGATTCAATGAATTACTGATAAGGCCTAAAAAGAGAACTAATCATTCTAATCAAATTATAAACAAAACAACAACTTGTTTTAAGTACTTACAGGCACCATCATTTCTCCCTGTTGTCATATAATATTCAAACAATGCAGACTATGGAGGGTTTTACACACATCCAAAACGGGACCATTGGGTAGATTAAAAAAGGCCTTCGTTGAGAGGATGGAAGGCTATGCTTGGTTTTAATCAAATAAATATTAAGTATACAGACACCAAAGCACACCAAGGCTAGTCTTGTTCCATGCGCATATGGGCAGTATGATTCACGGCTGGATAGTCTCCGTTTCGGCTGTCACAATCCATGCCATAATCAACTGTGTTACTGCTAAAAAAACAGCTTTTGGTTGGTCTTAAATATCCCTATCAGAAATTAGCACTTCAGATCATGTTTTTAAGGACACACCTCCAATATTTCCACCCCGTCATCTGAGCGCTAGCGAGCTGATATAAGACTGGTAAATTACTGAAACTGGTGATAGGGCTTGAAAATGCCAGTGAGCCAGTTTTTACATGACAAAATTGCAAACGAACATGCTTTTCACACTAGCACCGCCTTAACGCCAAACGAAAATAGAGCCCCTATGTTAATCCTTCTCCTGTCTTTAAAGGGAAATTCCACCACTTTTTTTTTTCCACCACATCTATACATTTTAAAAACAGCGATTTTCATACACTATGAGATTCGTGGTGACATGGTGACATACCCTCCCCTGTGGCTATAAATGCTTTGCAGGTTTTGAAAACATCCGTGATGTCACAGAGAAGCATTTTTTAGGACTATCTTTTTAACCACAGATCGTAGAAAGGCGCCCTTTTCACATGTAGACACTGGTATGGTGCTGGAGAGAATGAATATGATGTTGAAAAGTGACGGAATTGCCCTTTAAGGTACAATCTGAATCTGGGATCTGAGAATCTCTTTAACGATCATTTCAGTTCGTAGAAATGGGGTTGGCGTTTTGCTGAACAACTTCAAACGTTTACGCTTTAAACACAAGGACCCTGTGAAACTGCACTAAATAAGCTTAGGTCTCCTTTCAAGGCTCAGGCTGATGTCTCGACAGCCTGTTTGTTTCCTTTCACCGGGCCTAGGCCACAGTCCAGGACTTCCTTTAAGAGCAGCATTCCTTGGAAAAAGGGATTATTTTCCCCATCGTCTACTCTGTTGCCGTGGACGACATCTTCCTTGACTGAGAAGTCTGGAAGGTTCTAGAGAAATAACTTAAGAACAAAACAGGCATAACATCTTCTACCACACAAAGAAAGTCACAGATATTGCACTCTCAATGGCCAAACTGACACAGTTGGCCGCATAAATACCTTTGTTGTCCCTCCGGCAGATACAAACAGAAGAGTAGCAGACACCAATGTCACAGTGAAGTCTCCCAAAACTTGAGCTACAACTTCAACTCAGACGTCTGACCCTGACTGAAGAGTTCAACTCATAGACTGTGGTGCAAAACCAAAGAAAGGCGTCATCATCATGTCTTTATTTACCTCTTAGTGTCCCTTCTAAGGGTCAAGTGACCACATTAAATGGGATACGCACACATACGTATATGTCCTACAGACATAGATGTCCTGAAAGATGAGTAGCTCTTTGAGTAGATCTGTTTTAGCACCTTTTTTTAATCACCTGCTTACGGCCAAATGTGACACAACTGGCAACCGAGAGTAAATCAACCGGTGCAGCTCAACACATCATCCATGAACAACCCGTATTAATAGTGAAGACAGACACACATGGCAAATCACTTGGGAAGGAAGTTACTTGTAGGTTCCGGATCTTTCTTTCAGTGAGTTTCCGATGTTACAAAATAGAAGGAATTCCAAAAGCACAACAGAGAAAGCGTGAAAGGAGCTCCCCTACCTTTGTGAATGCGGCCGTTGGTACAGTCCGGAGGAATATGGGAAAAGCCCTAGTGCTACCCTAAAGCGGAGCCCCCGGAGCAGAACATTGCGGAGCTGAATAGGGGGGATTCTCTTGGCTCAGGAGGCTAATCGTGTTGTGAGAGGCGCTGCTGTTGTGGACTAGTGGTGACTGGCTGACTGTCTAAGCTACTCTAAGTGAGCTACTGCTGTGAAGTCCCATGAACCTTTACAACAGTCTCTGTGTGTCTGTGTGGGGAGAGGGGCAGCCACACACACCATAGTGTGTTTGACTGAGTGACATCACTTCTCTCTCTCCCTCTATTTCCCTCTCTCACACACACACACACACACACACACACACACACACACACACACACAGTCAAGAACCGAGCCACAGTCAACACACACAGACCCCCCCACCACACACACAGACACTACTGTACACCTCCCACATCCCACCCACCCACACATAGAAATGAGCCACTCCTTATGTTGGCTCCTGTCACAAACGTTCATGCAATGGAAAAGAGCCACTAAGTCCAATGACTGACATTTTACTAGCTATCTGAGCCAGCACTAGGGAATAGAAAAAAGCTGTTCCTGTGAAATAAAGAACCACACCCTGCATTGGGCTGGGAGGAAAGAATGAGAAGGAAAAGAGAGAGCGAGGAAAAGGTGATGAGCGGGGGCGATGAGAAAGAACCAGAAAAGAGAGATGAAGGTGAAAGTAAGAGGTGCTCAATAGTATCTGATCAGGGTGCAGGGTACCAATGAGATGACGCACGGACGCACACACACACACACACACACACACACACACACACACACACACACACACACACACACACACACACACTTTGCTTCTGCACATTCTAGTTTTGTTACGTACACACAAAGTGCACTGATATTTCCTTACTAAGCTCAAACTCTTCTGTTGGAGCTGCCATCTTACTTAGCCATCTCTTAGGCATATCACAGTGGATTTATTTTAACAAACATACTGCTTCTCTCTTCCAATCTGATAACATACATGAAACTAAGACGAGACTCAGCGGTAAGCATAACTAGCCAACACACTAGTTCATGTGCTGATAAAACCTTGATACGCTAACACAGCACATTCAGCAGCAACAGAACACGAGGTACACAACATAATGTCAAATCGGAATCAAGACAGTCCCCTTCTCTTGGTCTCCCTCCTCTGTGTCTGATTTTCTCTCTCTTCCACTCTCTCACCATCAACAGCATTATCATTCATCATCCTTGTACAGGTCTGCGCTGCTCAGTCCACTCAGAGTTAATAATGACGATGGCAGACTATTCTAAACTATAAAGTAAGTGCTGAAGATTATTCTAGGCTGAGATGCTCACAGGTCAGATTTAGCCATGCTTTAGTTCTCCCTCTTCAAGTTGTATATTAAGGGTCTTAAATTTAGGATAGTCACAGTAGCAGGAGGGGGGGGTCAAATTCCAAACAGAGATAGAGAATCTACAGCCTATTTCTGTTTCTGTGTTTTCTTGAGTCCCTCACTGCAGGAGGCAAATGCCTTTCTGTGTGATCATACCCATATTTGCAGGGGCCCCGTCATCATTCCTGACACCTTGCTCTGCCTAATTTCCCAGCAGGGAGATCGTGCCATGGCATATGACCTGTCTGTCTCAAAGTATTTGTCACCACATGATGTATGTGTGTGTGTGTCTTTGATATCATGCTCCCTCTGAGATCACATCTCAAACTACTGGAAGTTAATTATTATCTTCCTAACCTCTTCACTCCGGGAGACCTTTACACAGATCTCCCATCACTGAAGGTGACATCACATACAACGAAAACATATTTACCAGCCCTCCAGTTAACCTATTTGTGAGAAAGTTTTCCCATCACCGAAGGCAAATCTATAATCCGGAATGCCTTACCAGTTGTTTCGGGCTACACAATGTGTGAACTATGGTAGAAATAAACATTTAAATGCACATTTTCAGAAGCTCACTTACTAGTCCAAGCGAGATTACCGCATGATCCGAGATGGCAGTTCACCTTCAGGGAGATATGGTGTGAATTCAGTCAACTCAGGAAAAGTTGGACATAAACGCTTCTTTTCACACATTGTATAGCCTGGAAGGACTGGTAAGGCATTCCGGAATATAAATATGCCTTCTGTGACAGGAAAACAGTGTGTCAAGATACACGTCCTCCGGAGCGAAGAAGCTATGACATACTTAGCTAATAATTCTAATGTCCTGTTTTGACTTGGATGTGAATGTTTAGAGGTTCTGTCTTCCAGATGCTCCCCCAGTGTTAACTTTGACCCCGCTGTGTAATTGTGTGTGTGTGTGTAAGTACAATCCAACTTCCAAACAAACCAGAACTATCGTGGAGGGTTCACTGTCCACTGGCCACCAGTGCTACATAGAAAATAATGTTGTGATGATGACTGCGTTCAGTGAGAACATAACCTTGGGCACTAATGGAATCAATCAACGGAGTTTAGAGTTTGGCATTGAGCCAAGCCATTCCAAGCCCCCCTAGAGAGCAGCCTACTTAGATCCCTACCTGTACATGGAGATGTTTTTGGCACAGGCTATATTTGGACAGAGTTAATGGCTGAACTATTGACTGGGCCTTCAGTGGCCATTGGCAGGTTTTTGTGAAACGTCGCTGTAACTGTTAAGCACAAGGGCAGATCAGGAGGGAGGACAATATGGTTACAGAGTGAGGAACAGATTTGGCTTTGAATTTACAGTAGATTAAATCCAGTCCACTTAAGTTAGGACAGAAGCCTGTGTGAATCAGATGCCTTTGCAAAACTGGGGCTGACTTCTGCTGAGTAAGTCCCTAGAGCATCATGCCTTTGCCTCCGTCTAAAGCCTTGCTGTATCTCCACGAAACACTTACTGTGCTGTCAGCAAAGAAGCCCACACGGTGCTAATGGAGGCTTTATTTCAAAGTGGAGGACATTGAAAATACATCAATGATGGCTCACCTTCTAGATCTATGAGACAGCACTTGGAAAACGTGTTTGGGATTTGGAAAGACAAGGTCTTTACAAAGGGGTTTCTTATAGAATGGTCAGATACCTTCAGTCAGTATTCATCTGCTGTATTCATCTTCCCACACACACACGCACATGCACACACACACACACACACGTGTACACAATCATGCGTCACAGCCACAGTCTCTCTCTCTCTATGTAGAGCTACGGTTTCACTCTGGATTAAGTTTTTTGTCTAAGGAAAAGCAATCAAGCTCCGTTCAACTCAGCGCTGCATGGGAAAAGCCTGAGGCCCATGAGGCGATGCTTTGATCGGCTCGCTGTGGCTGGGACTGTGGTCTGGAGAGGACCCAAGGAGGACGAGCAGCCACTCATTCCACATCTCCTGCCTAGAAGCCGACTGAGGTTCATCCCTACTCAAAGCCATCAGACCCATTAAGTGCTGTTCAAATCAACTTCATTCTCTAACGCAAAGTGTACACTTGGTCAACATGTCCACTTTTGAAAGGCATAATTTCCATACACACAGCTTATACCCTGATAGTTACCCTTGACATAGGCCTGTGTAATAGTGATAGGGCCCAATAGAGTACTTTGAAATTTGCAGAGAACCCAGTTACAGACAATCTACTCCGGCATTCCACTAAAAAGGACGATTTCCTCATGAAAAGAACCAAACAAAGTCCCATTTCCTCCATGGCTCCTGCCTGTTCAACTGTGGTCCCTCATTACTTCAGGCACATCATTGGACAGCAATTAAGCCATTCAAAGGACCCTATGCGGTGAAGCTGACAGAGGAAGACACGGCCATGACAGACTGTTGGCTGTGTGCGGTGTACGTACGGTGTGTGTGTCGTATGGTGTGTGTGTTGTGCAGTGTGTGTGTGTGTGTGTGTGTGTATGTGTTGCCAGGCTGTTGGCTGGGTGCAGCATGGGCGGTGAATCAGCAGTTTCTATTGTCCTAATATAGAACTAATTCCTCGGGCTCGGACTAGCTGGCCTTGTTCAGTTAGGGGGTAAGAAGCAGATTCCATATCTTCATATGTACACTGTATGTTGTGTTGAAGTGATGAAAAAGTTATGTTGCATGTATGTCATTGTCTGTGACTGTGTGTAACCTGTTAAAATAAAACAGTGATGTTTTTGTCATGCGGGTGATGTGTATCTGTGTTAGATAATGTCCAGTGACAGAAAACAGGAAAGAGGAGGACGAGATAACCAAAGGCTCTATTAAGATAGAGTGATGGCAGTGTCGGGTTGCAATCCCCCAAGGAGCCCAAAGGATGTGTGTGTATGTACATGTGCTTGTGTGGAAAAAAAATGACAAAATTGTCATACTTTTTAGAAAATGAAAGTCACCCAGTAAAAAACAACTTGAGTAAAAGTCGAAAAAAGTATTGGGTTTTAAATGTACAGTACTGTGGTGGGAAAAGTACTGATTTGTCATGCTTGAGTCAAATAATAAAGTCAAAGTAAACGCTGAACATTCCTTATATTTAGCAAACTAGATGGTACGATTTTCTTGATTTGAACATTTACAGACAGACAAGCGCACACTTCAACATCATTTACAAATGCAGTATTTGTGTTTTGTGAGTCTGTCAGATCAGAGGCAGTAGGGAAGACTATGCATTATATTAATAGGTGCGTGAATTGAACCATGTTGCTGTCCTCCTGCCTGAGCATTCTAAATGTAATGAATACCTTTGCGGATCAGAGTAAATATATGGGAGTAAAAAGTACAGATTTTCTTTAGGAATGTAGTGGAGCAAAAGTTGTAAAAAAATATAAATAGTAAAGTAAATTACAGATACCCCCCAAAAACTACTTAAGTAGTACTTTAAAGTATTTTTACTTAATACTTTACACAACTGTGTGTGTGTGCATATGGCTATGTGTTAAAACAGGGCTAAAGTGTAACATTGATGAAACATACAGTACATGCATGTTACTATGATTGTGTGTGTGCACATGGGTCTATGTTTGTGTATGTGTTGTGTATGTGTACCTATACCTCTTATCTGTAACCAAACCTCCCCAGTAAACCTTAGCCCTGTGTTTACCCATACCCAGCTCAGAGGGTTGCCTATTCAACAGGCTAAGTGACCCGTGCAGTATGAAGGGAGAGGAGGCCTGGGGAGCATCAAAAAGAAACAAGACCGTGGTGGCCAATAAACAAAGACAGGGTGAGTTGCTGGTACTATCCTCCTCTTTTCCTCCTCCTCCTTTCCTTTCCGCCCCTCCACCCACACCCATTTCCCAGAGGTAGTTAAGCCCAAAGGCAAACAGTGTTATGCTGTGAGCTGAGAGAGAGAGAGAGAGAGAGAGAGACTGTCTGGACACCAGCTGGAGTCAAGCTGTGAGCATGAGGGACCAGTCAATCATGCACATTAGCACCTGCTAATAAAACATTAGCATCTGTGGCTAACGGCTAATAGCTATTGGCTAACAGTTAGCATTGTTTCTCTAAGACCGGCCTGGGTCTCCAGTTAGCCACTCCAGTGCCAGACATGCATGTCCCCCAGCACTGCTCACTCACTAAAACACTACACCATATCCCCAAAGGTAAAAAAGAACTGTCCTAGAATAGGAGACATAGCTTCAACCCAGCAGTGGACCCGACCCTCTAAAACACTATTCCCAATCAGGCTCCATGTGCCACAATGCAGAAAGGCTCCATTGCTCTGCCCTAAACCAGAGACAAATGGGAACAATGGACTCCACCTAAGACACTTTGTTGTGCTTCTGTGTCTGTCGTCTTCTCCTAGAGGGCATTATTATGTCCTGGTCAGTTACGCAAGGGCCAATCCACAGGTGTGCAAGGAGCGGGGATACACAAACTTGAGGGGCCCATGCACTGGTCATTGATGTCAATTTTCTATTCATGTAAATAAATAATTTTGACAGTAACCCTCCAAAAAGTAATTCATAAACCTTTTTAATTTCCATATGTACTAGGAAGCTAAGTATTTGTTTCTTGGGCAAGAATGTGATGGATCAAATTGCCTCAGGCCTTGAAAAATCTATAATTGAACTGATTGAAAGTAAGGGGATATTGGTGAACAAATACCATGGTCAAGGCTACGACGGCACCAGTGCAATGAGCGGAGGTTACTCAGGTGTTCAAAAGCTCATATCAGACCGAGAGTCTAATGCTTCTTAGGTCGTTCTTTATGAGTTTGAGTTTAGAAAACGATCTCCCCCGCAGAAGTAGCAGTTAAAGGGATGGTTAAAAACAGCTTGATTACCATAGCAACATCAGGGAAACAGCTTGATTACCATAGCAACATCAGGGAAACAGCTTGATTACCATAGCAACATCAGGGAAACAGCTTGATTACCATAGCAACATCAGGGAAACAGCTTGATTACCATAGCAACATCAGGGAAACAGCTTGATTACCATAGCATAGGAAGCTGTGGGACAGGTTGTCTGGACACTGCACAGCCAATGAATTGGCAGATGAAAACAGATGATCATTTTTAGCGGGCGACAGTTGTTGAGGGCTCAAACAAACAAAAAAGCGGTTTGCGATTTTGTTCATACTGGTGAACCGCCGTTGGCGTTGTCATTGCAATATAAACAGTCCCTTATCTTTTAATGAAAGTTTTAGCAGCTAAATAACACCTAAATACTCCATATAGCTATAGATAGTAGGCTACACAACATAATGAAGCATTCCCTAGTAAGATAGTGTTTTGAGGGTACTGACTGTATTACTTGGCATTAATAGACTGGTTTCACGCACAAAAACGTTCTATCAAATCTGGGAGAGAGGACAAGAACATGCAGGCTCATGTCATGCAGGTTCAGGTAGGCTATACAGGACAGCTATACATAACAATCCATTGGCTGCTGATTAGTATGCTGTTGTACCAAACATTTATTTTACAATATGTAATGTTTGAATTTCCAACTTTAATTACTGAACAAGTAATTACATGTTTGCCGCCAACCAGCAGTCTAAATGGCAAACTTGCGACACCGTGTGTAGCTTCTTGAAATTATGTTAGGCTTAACATGAGAAAATGCAGACCAAATAGGCTTACCAATAAACATTTATCCATCAGCTAAAGTAAAGCTATAAGCTACATGCCCTGGCACCACAGAAAGCCCATCATCGATTCGCATAGACATGTCGCATTTTCAGCACCATGGACAGCGATTGGTAGTCAATACTTTGTGAGTGACTGTCTGGCTGACGCATAACATTTATTTTAGGGAGGGGGAATGAGGGAGGGAACACTGACCTTGCGGGGGGAAACTGTGTTAAGGCAGGGGCCCAACCGTCTTGAGTTTGGAGTCAAAGCAAAGAAATCCCCAAAGCCCCAAACAGACTGACTGAGACGGGGTAGTTTTGTTTCCAACACAAAGTCAAGAAAAAGCTAGGTGGTTCACCTCTCTGTGTCCTGTGAGATTGAGAAACACTGCGTCCACACAACACACATATCAATGAGATTTAATGAGAAACATTTAGATGAAGGATACAATGCTCTGCATAGTTAGATGCTGGTCAGATGCTGCTATATTCAGGAGAAGTCTGGGTTGAAACAAGCTATCATATATTGTACATTATAAACTGGATGGTTCGAGCCCTGAATGCTGATTGGCTGACAGCCGTGGTATACCACGGGTATGACAAAACAGTTATTTTTACTGCTCTACGTTGGTAAACTGTTTATAATAGCAATAATGTTAAAGTGTGTAATGAATCATCTGGAGCAGTGTTCCATCATAGACACAGCATACTGTACATCCTGCGTGTCTACAGCCTACATCAACCTCCAGTCTCTACAGCCTACATCAACCTCCAGCCTCTACAGCCTACATCAACCTCCAGCCTCTACAGCCTACATCAACCTCCAGCCTCTACAGCCTACATCAACCTCCAGCCTCTACAGCCTACATCAACCTCCAGCCTCTACAGCCTACATCAACCTCCAGCCTCTACAGCCTACATCAACCTCCAGCCTCTACAGCCTACATCAACCTCCAGCCTCTACAGCCTACATCAACCTCCAGTCTCTACAGCCTACATCAACCTCCAGTCTCTACAGCCTACATCAACCTCCAGTCTCTACAGCATACATCAACCTCCAGTCTCTACAGCGTACATCAACCTCCAGTCTCTACAGCATACATCAACCTCCAATGTCTCTACCGAAGACGGTGATGTAATACTAGTACCATAATGTAAGCCCGGGAGATGGAGAATAAACATTGTAACACTATTCACAAACGCACGCGCACACGCACACACGAAGCTTTCACGTTTTCACAATAGCAAACTTAAGTAAAGTTTAGGATTAACTTTAAATGGTTGTCACTAGAGATAATAAATTACGCTGTGATAAGATGAGAATTTCTCCCAGCAATGTTTTAGAGAGACGCACTCTAAGTAACATCTATCTAATTGTGATGTTAAAATGCACTTTCAATTAAGTTTACTTTGATTCGATTTAAAAGTTCAGATGTTGCACTATGCACAGCTGGACGAAGTCTCAATCTAATTTTGTCTGATTTTGCATTCAAAAAGTCAAAAGTCCACATTCAACGTTAGATGACATTCTATATTCTACGTCAGCATTCAGTTGAATCATATTGAATCAGTTGAATCATATTTGTCTGAAAACAACCACAGGAGTAAACAAACTTGTTTTTTTTGTGAGACAAAATCGGAATTCAAAAGAAGCTGTCACTCACACAGGCTTGTAAAGACACAAACAGTACATAGCCTACTAAACCAAAAACTCACTGGTACAAAAACATCACCAAGTAGTTGGCGATTAAGAAGCCCGATGTCAATAAGTAATTCAAAAGTCTGTCAAGTGAGGACAATGTTCCCTATGTCATTCCCTGTAGAACTAAACGTGTAGTTCACTACTCACTTGTTTTTGTTGTTGTTGTTTGTACAGTTTTTCTCTACAGTCAAATGTTCAGCCCTTTGGTCTGGTAGAACAAGTCCGGTCTTGACCATTGGAGGATGTCAACAGAAGAGAGTGTAACACAACTAGCCAACTCCAAGCAGCTCAGTGCTTGTTCATCTGTCTGCACTGAGCAGGATCTAAAAACACACACACATACACATTCTGCATGCTCTGTCACTCCCCCTGTTACGACGCACAGCACAAAGGCCTACACAGGAGTGTGGAGGAGTGTGAGACTGTGTGTACTTGGTGACAGAGGAGATTGCGTTATAATTGGACACACACACACACACACACACTCATCGCCCTCTCACCCTCAACTATTCTAGAAATGTTGTGGGTTGTGCAATAGCCAAATACGGTAGTTGAAGTGACAGTTGGATAGTAAACAAGACTAAGGAATGTTAGAAGACCCCTTGCTGAATCCTACAATGACACACCTTACCTCCATCAATCTCACCCATCTCAAACTACCTCTCACATAAGATCATGAGAACATAGGAAATATCTCTTCATACTGATTGAAAGGATTTAGATTAATCTGTTGATAAGACAGAATATATATTATTTTGATGTAGGGGCTCAAATCATGAGTCATGTGGGATGCATTCAGTACATAAAAACATAATAGTATGTTCAATTCAACGGAACCGGTGCTGTACTGAACCACCAGTTGAAAAACGGGGAGGGGTTAGGTTGAGGCTTTAAAATGCCCCTCTGCACGCCCTTAAAACACGTTTCCCGGCACACCCACTGAACAGAGCAAACGTACCTCAAAGTCTATTCAAGAACGTACAAGAACGTTTTGGGGAAACGTGACGTTCAGAACAAGTCGTTCCGCAGCGTAGCAAAAGTTCAAGTGAACTGAACGCACCCGTAATCTCATTTATGTTGAGACATGTTGAGGGTAGGTAGCAACACATCTGCCACACTGATCCACAACACTGGAGCTCCCCAGGAGTGCGTGCTCAGTCCCCACCTGTAATCCCTGTTCACGCATGACTGCATGGCCAGGCACGACTCCAACACCATCATTAAGTTTGCAGACGACACAACAGTGGTAGGCCTGATCACCGACAACGACGAGACAGCGTATAGGGAGGAAGTCAGAGACCTGGCCGGGTGGTGCCAGAATAACAACCTATTCCCTCAACGTAACCAAGACTAAGGAGATGATTGTGGACTAGAGGAAAAGGAGGACCGAGCACGCCCCCATCTCATCGATGGGGCTGTAGTGGAGCAGGTTTAGAGCTTCAAGTTCATTGGTGTCCACATCAACAACAAACTAGGATGGTCCATACACACCAAGACAGTCGTGAAGAGGGCACGACAAAGCCTATTCCCCCACAGGAAACGGAAAAGATTTGGCATGGGTCCTGAGATCCTCAAAAGGTTCTACAGCTGCAACATTGAGAGCATCACTGGTTGCATCACTGCCTGGTACGGCAATTGCTCTGCCTCTGACTGCAAGGCACTACAGAGGGTAGTGCGTACGGCCCAGTACATCACTGCCATCCAGGACCTCTAAACCAGGCGGTGTCAAAGGAAGGCCCTAAGAATTGTCAAAGACCCCAGCCACCCCAGTAATAGACTGTTCTCTCTACTACCGCATGGCAAGTGGTACCGGAGTGCCAAGTCTAGGACAAAAAGGCTTCTCAACAGTTTTTACCCCCAAGCCATAAGACTCCTGAACAGGTAATCAAATGGCTACCCAGACTATTTGCATTGTGTGCCTCCCCCAATCCCTCTTTTTACGCTGCTGCTACTCTCTGTTTATCATATATGCATAGTCACTTTAACTATACAGTCATGTACATACTACCTCAATTGGGCCGACCAACCAGTGCTCCCGCACATTGGCTAACCGAGCTATCTGCATTGTGTACCACCCACCACCCGCCAACCGCTCTTTTACGCTACTGCTACTCTCTGTTCATCATATATGCATAGTCACTTTAACCATATCTACATGTACATACTACCTCAATCAGCCTGACTAACCGGTGTCTGTATGTAGCCTCGCTACTTTTATAGCCTCGCTACTGTATATAGCCTGTCTTTTTACTGTTGTTTTATTTCTTTGCCTACCTATTGTTCACCTAATACCTTTTTTTGGCGCACGTGACAAATACATTTTGATTTGATTTGACATTTGCCTCCCTTAAAGGCCTAGCTACAGGCTAGTCGGTGAAAGCTAAAATACCTTTAGCATAGCTAGCCGTGGGATTGTTTTTGAGTTGAGTTTCACAGGGTAACATTGATTGCAGTGATTGAAGAGTAATGAAATTTATTTTATTTTACCGTACTGTGTTTTGTATTTCAGAGAAAGTATTTTGTAAGAGGTGCCGGTACTCAAGTAGTAGAAAATATTTGGTGATAAACCACTGCTTTGAAGTGACCTGCAGGGTTGAGGCCCTGAAAGGGAAGACACTAGCCTTGAGAACATCTAACAAGCAGAAGAGCAGCTGTTAGCCTGTTGGCTGAAGCTCGGGGTCATGTTCAGATAGAAATTTCACAAATAGAGTGGACATGATGCCTTACTCCACAGATTAGAGAGGCATGTCTGATCTACCAAATATATTTCTATCTGAACTAGTATACACAGCGTTGTGCTCTATTGAACACAGCCTTGGTCAAGGTCAGTCAGTCAGTGGACATGACTTGATAACCAGCTAGCACATTTGGTTCCTTGGAAGTTGTGGGAACATGTGTTTTTGGTTTCCCATTGGTTCTGGGAAGGAAGCCATAAGTTTCCTGACCGGTAAAACTGAATGTATGGGAATGTTAATGTTTAGGTTGCAAGGAAGTTCTGAGAATATTTTACTATGGTTCTCTGAAAGTTTTCTTGGGAGGTTTTATTAACATTTTGAGAACGGACATTATAGGTTATTTTAAGGTAATTAAATAACGCTCTGTGAGCATTTTCAATAAGACCTGCAGAAAAAGTTATGCTGAAATTCCCACAGAAGAATGTTGTTTCTTAAAAAATTCCTATGGATAGCACTGTTTTTTTCAATTTTCGCCTAAATGACATACCCAAATCTAACTGCCTGTAGCTCAGGCCCTGAAGCAAGGATATGCATATTCTTGGTACCATTTGAAAGGAAGAGTGACTGTAGGAGAATATGACACAATAGATTTGGAAGAAGAAAATACAAAGAAAAAACCAACAAGTCTTTTTCTACCACCATCTTTGAAATGCAAGAGAAAGGTCATAGTAATAGCCATCACTCTGGTTGTACTTCTTATAGTGTCCACAAGATGGGAGCAGTGTATGTGCAAAGTTTCAGATGGATAAATTGAAAAATTTGTGAACAACAAGACTTTTTGTATCAAGTCCCCAGGTACATTTGGGCAAATCGTGAATGAGACATTAGCATTCATATTCCATTTTCTGCAAGAATATCATGACATCTGTATACTTGGACTTTGATTTTGCTTTTCAAGTATAAGTAGCCATATTATAAGGCGTGGCATGAAGGTGTCGCTCTCTGACTAAATATGGTGTCCTATAGGATATACTACAACCCTAATGAAATTGTTACCTTCTAGGATCTCTGAATGTGATTTGACTAGTTCAAACAGCGTTTAGGGTGAGATATTCACAGATTTCAGATTTCTGAACGAGTGGAAATACAAAATCGATTGCGTGTGCTATTTGGACCTTTTTAGGATATGATCAAGAATTTATTCTAACAAAACAATACTTCAGGTTATCTCTGGGACCCTTTGGATGATAGGTCAGAGCAAGATTTCAGAATGTAAGTACACATTTCACCTTCAGTGGTGAATTTATCATACCTATCCCGTTGAAAAAAGTGTTTTGTTGTTAGGAGCTCTCCTCAAATAATATCATGGCATTTTGTTGCAGTAATAGCTACTGGTAATTGGACAGTGCAGTTATATTAACAAGAATTTAAGCTTTCGGACAATATGAGACACTTCTATGTACCGACATTTGTTGTTACTCGAAAATCTGTCCTGTTGACGGAACGCGGATACGTTTGTCTTAAGTTTTTCTTAAGGTTCTCTGAATATTCTGACTAAATAGAAGCATGAGGAACACTGTAGAAAACGTTATGCTGAAGTACTGGAATTCCCACCTAAGAAACATTCGGTTCTCATAATGTTATGTGTTACCTGGGTAACCTGCACCATTCCCAGAACGTTGTGGGAAGGATGTTTCCGCAAAATAACCATACCACGCTCTCACCAATCTCTAAGAAACATATGGTTCTCAGAATGTTATGTGCTAGTTGGGTAGCCTATTCCGTTTAGTACCCTCATGTGTCTATCCCAAGGTTGTGACAACCCTTTACCCCTAGGAAAAGGTTTCGGTCCTGGGGCCCCCCTGGGTGCACGTTTTGGTTTTTGCCTGATTCAAATAATGCCCTCAAAGCCGGTGTTTGGAGGATATATTGGCACGGTTTGCCGGCCCTAGATGTACCAATATATCCTCCAAACACCCTGGCTTCGAGGGCATTATAACTTTAATACCACGGGTTACCAACATAATCATATTGATTGACATATTTTCATTAAAACACGTTATTTTGATGAATTTATTCATACTATTTAATCCTTCCACAAGATATAGTTCCGACACAAATCTATGGTTGCTAACTAGCCGGCTGGTCGTTCCTTCTATTGGTTCGGTTACCAGAGACAAGACCCAGTCGTTCAGATGTTTTGTTCGGTATCTATGGACGAGACCCAGTCGTTTGTTCTAAATGTTCCATTGCCATACTGGCTAACAAAGTTCTTATCATTTGCTTGCTAGCTAGCCAGCCAACTACTGGCTAACATACGGTAATGTCAAACGGTGCAGACAGATTAACAACAGTATCTGCCTTTGCATTTGTTTTAGCTGTTTTCTAGTGACATTTATTTGGATACATCTATAACAAAGAGCTAATGAAGCACGATCTCGCCTGGCATAGAAAATGTGCTCTCTCGTCAAGACACTGTTGTTCAGAGGAGCTAATCAACAACACAGCTAACACAATAACTTCAAACTGAAGCTGGAAAGACTGCAAACTAGCTGTACTTAATTTTGTTTTACCTTTTTCAATTGACATTTCTTTGTATATATCCATAAAAATTATGCCAGCTGATTCATACTGTCTGTCTCTGGCACAGAAATGTGGTCTGTCTAGTTCCGACCTCTACGTTCATTACTATGGGACAGCTGGAGATCGAATTTGAATTTTGAAACAATGTTACAAATGTCGGAGAGACAGACAGCAAGGTTTATACAAATATCCGCTGTTGAAAAGTAAATGTTAGTCTAAAAGAAATGTGAGATAATGTCTAGATGCTTTTTATAGTGGAGATCAAGTTTAGAACTTGCCTGGATGGCTGATTAGACAGTGGATTGCAGAGTCAGATGGAACAGAGTAAAGAGGCATTTTAACGTCACAGATTTAGCCAGTGGTAACTTGTGGAATAGACTCCGGCTGGAATGTGCTTTTAACCAGTCAGCATTCAGGATTAGACCCGCCCATTGTATAAGATGTGTACATGCCACAGTATCCTATCTTAGATCATCCTAGATTTCTCATAACTGGAATACAAACCTTTTCAGGTTATTGTAAATGGGATATGTCTATATGAGTCAACTCCAAAAAAAGAATACTTGAGTATCCCGAATAATAACAGGATATTGGTGTGTAAAACATGGTCAATGAGCTAATTTTCAATGGCCTACCCTTACACCCATCTCGCAGTTTTAAGTCATAGGGATACAATGGGCAAGACAGATGATGTCTTACATCCTCAGAATGGTATGAATAGTTATTGTGCTGAATGAGTGTGTGTGCGCGCGTGGGCACGGACAGATGGACACAAGCACGCAAATACACACACACACACACACACTGCAAGAGGAGAGCTGGACCCCTCTTATATTTCTGTGACACCTATTTAAAGCTGTAGATGGGTGTGACGGTGTGAGGGGATGGACATTTTATGGCCAGAGTGATAAAGAAGATAGTCATGGGCATGACCTCTGCCCTCCCATTTATCCAGAGGACCAAGAAAAGGAACCTGGGAAAACATGTAGGAATGCTACGAGAAAGGGCCAGAAACTGAACAAAAACTATTTCAGAGCTCAATACTGAGTTATCTTGGATGATCAGTAATAATGATCACACACTGAAAAAACAGAAATCTATAGATACCCTAGCAGTCTGTCACATGTGTATTTCTGTTCCATATGATTCTATATGAATCAGCAGTAATACTGTGACAGGTATTATATCCAAATGTATAATTCAGAGACAAACGACTAGAAAATGAATATCAAACTTGATTGATTAATTGATTGATTGACATTCGCAACAAGCGATTGGAGAATCACAAATTCTGTCTCCAATAGGCAGTGTGAGAGAATATTTTGAAGACTGCTGAAAGAAGACAATAACAACAACCCTATCACACCCACAGGATGCAGCACTTCCATTTTGGGCCATGTGCAAGTATCAGTTTGGTCAGAGAGAGACCATCACTCCAGGATTAGGAATATCAGGAATGTTATGTTGCCTGTTGCTACACCCCAGAATGTCTCACCCTGGAAATCCTGAAGAGCTGGACATGTTTAACTATTCTTGTGGGGAATAGTTAAATAGTTAAGTCCCCACAAGAATAGTACAAAAACAAAAAATGGACCAACTGCGGACATTGTGTTGGTTCCCACAAGGTCAAATACTATTTATAGGGTGTTCAGGGTTAAAGTTAGAATTAGTGTGGGTGTTAGAATTAGGTTTAGGGTTAGTTTTAGCGTTAGGAGCTAGGCTTAGGTTTCAGGTTAGGGTTAAGGTTAGGTTTAGGGGTTAGGGAAAATAGGATTTTGAATGGGACTGAATTGTGTGTCCCCACAAGGTTAGCTATACAAGACTATGTGTGTGTGTGTGTGTGTGTGTGCGCTCCTGTCGTTTCATAGTCCACCAGAAATACCAGAGGAGTGTAAATGTAACTGAAGACATATCTTAGACATGACTCCATAGCCATGCCTTAGAGTGACTGCCTGTTTACAAGGCTTGTTAAGGTAACAACCTGCCTGCACCGTGGCATAGATTCTATAAGTCTCTGGAACTCTATGGAAGGGATGCGACACCATTCTTCATGGGTAATTCCATCATTCTGTGTTTTGTTGATGATGGTGGAATCCGCTGTCTCAGGTGCCGCTTCAGTATCTCCCATAAGTGTTCAATTGGGTTGGCATATGTTATACATTGTTTTCATGCTCATGAAACCATTCCGTGACCACTCATGCCCTGTGGATGGGGGCATTGTCATCCTATGGGGGCATAGCCATGGTAGCCAAAATAATGGCCTGCCCAGCATTTTTATACATGATCTTAAGCATGATGGGATTTTAATTGCGTAATTACATTTACTCAAGTGTTTCCTTTATTTTGGCAGTTACCTGTATCTTATCAATGTCCCCCGAAAGGCAAAGAATAGCAAAAAATAGCCAAGGATTAGAGAGGATAAGACCATCTTATCCACTAGATAAACAGACTCTTGGAACTTGGTTCTGGTCATTGTTTACCAACAGGTAAGATATTAAGATCTCACACAACTGGAACCTAAACATAAACCTCAGTTTTAGAGGGGCATTTCAATTTCAACAGAATTTACTGAATTATGTAGACGGCAATTACTTCAATAGATGGCTTGCATGACACAAGTCCTCTGCGACCTGGGGTTGACCTGCCTAGTCCTGGAGATTAGAGAGATGAATGTGTGTGAATGTCTCTCAATTCCATTAAGGCTTTGACAGAATATCTATTTTCTGCCTCCCTCCCTCCTCCTTTCTCTCAAGCACACAGCAAACACCAAAGGACACACAGCAGACTATGAAGGAGTAGACACAAACAGCCTTTTGTTTTGTGTGTGTGCGTGTGTGAGTGTGTGTGCGTGTGTGTGTGAGTATCTGTGAGTTTGGGACAACAGTACGTCTTGATGCTTGAGATTATAGTGGGGTTGGCTTGTGTGTATGTGTGGCCATACATGCTTGGTTAACTTCTGAATGTCCCTCCTGGTCATTTGAAATTAGAAAGAAACATGGAGTGTGGGGGCGTTAAGAGCCAAAGTCATTAACACCTCCTGGACTCAGACTTTACAACAGGCAGGGGGAGTGGTGTGTGGGGGAGTAAGTGAGTGTGTGTGTGTGTGTGTGTGTGTGTGTGTGTGTGTGTGTGTGTTTGTGTCCTGGCTGTAGACAACGTGTGCATGTTCTTATGCAAGACCATCAACAATTGATATTAGAGGTCGACCGATTAATCGGCATGGCCGATGGCCGATTAATTTGGGCCGATTTCAAGTTTTCATAACAATCGGTAATCTGCCTTTTTGGATGCCAATTCTGGCCGAATACATTGCACCCCATGAGGAAACTGCGAAGCAGGCTGCCCACTTGTTAAACGAGTGCAGTGTCAAAAGGACCTTGTGGCTGCAAGGAGACAAAGTAAGTTGCTAGCTAGCATGAAACTTATCTTATAAAAAACAATCAATCTTAACATAATCACTAGTTAACTACACATGGTTGATGATATTACTAGGTTAACTAGCTTGTCCTGCGTTGCATATAATCAATGTGGTGCCTGTTCATTTATCATCGAATCACAGCCTACTTCAACTTTACCAAAAGGGTGATGATTTAACAAAAGCGCATTCGTGAAAAAAGGACACTCGTTGCACAAATGCACCGAACCATAAACATCAATGCCTTTCTTAAAATCAATACAAAGTAGTATATATTTTTAAACCTGCATATTTAGTTAAAAGAAATTCATGTTAGCAGGCAATATTAACTAAGGAAATTGTGTAACTTCTCTTACGTTCAGTGCAAGCAGAGTCAGGGTATATGCAACAGTTTGGGCCGCCTGGCTCGTTGCGAACTGTGAACTAATTTGCCAGAATTTTACATAACTATGACATAACGTTGAAGGTTGTGCAATGTAACAGCAATATTTAGACTTACATGCTGACAGGACACGTCGCATGCTCGAGCGTCGCAAAATAAATGTAGAAATCCATGTTATTCAATTATTGCACAGAACTCCTTTCTATTTCTGACGCAGATCCCGCTGAAAGTCCTGCCTCTCCCATCTCCTCATTGGTTTATAGAAGCAGGTACCCACGTGTCATCTCCTCATTGGTTCTATCCAGGTGGGTGATTGAAAGACGAACTGTTTTGCCGGTAGTCGGGGTAATACTGTGAAAGTTTAGAAGCCATTCACCATATAAGTTCAAAGATGAAAAAGCCTGGAAGGAGGAGAGATGACTAGAAACGATTCAGTTAGCCATTTTATGTGTGGTTTAATTGGTGGAGTAGAGGAGCTTGTGCATTTCAGGTAAAATAACACCCCAATGTTTATGTCCCAGGACAAATTAGCTAGCAACAGCAAGCTAACTAGCTAAATTGCCATACATGTTTAATTATTTTCGACCTGTCCCCAAATTAATGTCATTGGTTCAGTTTTTTTTGCTATTTTAACCTGTGTGTCGTGATCGCGTTTGGTGTAGGGGGACAACAGAAATTTATGCACGATAGCGCACGATGGCGCACGCGCGCAGCCAGTTTGGGTTCCGTGTTAGGGTTGCCACCAGATCGATAAAATACGGAACGGTTCCGTATTTCACTGAAAGAAATAACATTTTGTTTTCAAAATGATACGTTTCCGGATTTGACCATATTAATGACCAAAGGCTCGTATTTCTGTGTTTATTATATTAGAATTAAGTCTATGATTTGATGTGTGATAGAGCAGTCTGACTGAGTGGTTCTAGGCAGCAGCAGGCTCGTAAGCATTCATTCAAACAGCACTTTACTGTGTTTGCCAGCAGCTCTTAGCAATGCTTGAACTACAGCGCTGTTTATGACTTCAAGACTATCAACTCCCGAGATTAGGCTGGCAATACTAAAGTGCCTATAAGAACATCCAGTAATCAAAGGTATATGAAATATAAATGGTATAGATAGAAATAGTTGACATGTCATAATTCCTATAATAACTACAAGCTAAAACTTCTTAACTGGGAATATTAAAGAACTGGGAATATTGAACCACAAGCTTTCATATGTTCTCATGTTCTGAGCAAGGAACTTAAAAGTTAGCTTTTCTACATGGAACATATTGCACTTTTACTTTCTTCTCCAACACTGTGTTTTTGCATTATTTAAATCAAATTGAACATGTTTCATTATTTATTTGAGACTAAATAGATTTGATGTATTATATAAAGTTAAAATAAAAAAGTGTTAATTGTTCATTCAGTATTGTTGTAATTGTCATTATTACAAATATATACATTAAAAAAATCAGCCGATTAAATCAGTACCGTTTTTTGGTCCTCCAATAATCGGTATCGGTGTTGAAAAATCATAGTCGGTCGACCTCTAATTGATATGCAAGACCATCAACAATTCATATGCAAGACCATCAACATAATGTATGTGAAGGTATCCCAGTTTGTACAACAGATAGTTCTGGCCACGCAATATGATCAGTTGAGAGGAGCTTGAAGCTGTGGCAACCAAAACCATAGCATGAAAACAGTGTACATCCGGGAAAAGGGAGACCTCCAGTAAGCATGCCAAGTCTTAGTACTCACCATCCATAGTGTCCTCACAATGCTGATTGAAGTTCTCATTGGAGTCCCAGCGGATTAGAGCATCTTGGGTGTTGTAGTCCACTGAGACCGTGGGCCCATTCTCCAAGTGGTCCATACCTGGGAGAAAAAAAAAACATTAAAAGAAGAGGTCAAACGTCTTAATTCAGGTGACTTCTTTCTGACAATGAATTACCAGAACATACTGTACTTTATCATTGACCAAAGCTATTCTCATAACATAAGTTATGTATGTCAAGTTCAACACATTTCTCTTTCTAAATGAGCTTTCATTTGCTTGGAGAAAATGGATGCCAAAAAAAAGAGAAGCAGGTATGCTTACCATGGATTTTTTCTGGTCCAAAGGAAAATACAAATTCCACCTTTCCAAAATCCGGGAATCTGTCATCTGGTTTGAGGATGAGATTAAAAAAAAAATGTGTTCATGTTCAAAACAAAGATTTCAACTTATGAATGTAATGAATGTACTGGCAAATACGGTTATCAAATAGGTTTAACAGATATTGTATGCATTATGGTTTGTTTTCTGGACATTTAGGAATGTCTTTACCCTTGAAGGTCTCGTCCAACTCGTCCTTCCCAAAGACGATTCCCAAGTCATGCACAGCGCAGGTATGGAACTGCACCCGGAATATCACATCTCGCTGTGGGCTTCTGAAGTGCTTGTGGTAACATTTCAGCTGGAGGGTACAACAAGATAAATACTGTATTAAACGAGGCCTTTCTGGTTTAAGGAACACAGAATTTTTTGGAGTCCCAAAAATAGACATTCTCAAGGCTTTCGTAGATTTCACGGTCCTCAAGTCACAAAGATCACCTAGAGACCTTAATTAACTTTCTGTTGCAGACTTCTGAGGGACTTTCACAGTCTTAACATCACTAGCACAACTGAAAAACACTTGAAGGTAGACTCAATTTAGATTGGAGTTTTGCAATTTTGGGACTCCATTGTACCGGGCAAACCATTTTCTTCTGTCAGATGGCATCATCCTAATGTGACAAGCGTCTCCAGGAGCCAAATGTCTAGCAAATCGTGGAACTCAGACTGACACTCACTGGCTAGTGGCTACTACGACAAAACATGCTCGATCAGAATAGCAAACTTGTTCCCAGTTAACAGCTCAGTGCTAGCATGTTTGAATGACCATTAGTGTAGCTACAGTAGTTTGCCAACTTGCTGATGAAGTTGTATTGCATCAAAGTTATGGGACTGTTCTAAAAAAAACAAATCTGCATGTGCAGAATCTGACTCCAGTTTTTTTTCATTATTGGTAAGATTAACTCTGACACTTTGAGGATGAAAGGGGGTCACCTTGGTAACATAATGCTATGACAGCGTATTGTAGCCAGACTACATTTTTTTAAATCTATAGTGTCTGCGAGTTATCAGACAGATCAGTGCAGACGGCCATCTGACGTAAGACAATGTTGGGCAAACTAAATCCAGAGCAGGACCCAAGTCTGCAAGCTACATGTCATTGTGAAATACCTGTGGATAACATACCAGCTAGATTCACAGCACAATCCTGTTTCAGGGAATTTGGCAGTGTGCTAGAGAAAGCAGTTTTGTTTTTATATATAGCCCTGTAAATGTATGGCTTGCCTTCCCAAACAAAAGCACTATTATCCAGACCATTGCTATCCACACAAGAGCCTTTTAAAGCCTTGTAAACCCTACACAGGAAACTCTTCACTCTCTACCCCACTGTGATTCACCCTGGCTACGGGTTGGCCAGAACTTTTACAAGGACCTCACATTTACAGGTATACAAGGAATATTTAGCTTTTGTGCTTAGCCCAAACGAAACACTGCACAAACAACTGTGGCAGAGCTGGGCTTGGAAACTGGAGTAAGCGTACTGAACACCTTTAAGGGTATACAGTAAGCCTGAAGAACACTTCCATTTGTCTGGAATTATTGTTTATTTAACCCTGATAACCCTGATAAGATAAGTGTCATGTTCATTAGGCACAAATGGAAAAAAATTGACTGAAACAGGGAGGGACAACAAAGACTTGTCCAATTTGGTTTTCAGTTGCAAAACATTCAAAAACCCTTTCCATTGCATGGCCTAATCAATGTCCATGATTACTTAACTTACTTTGAGACATTGTTGGCCATAGACAGCCACTGTTCATCATGGAACAATATGCTTTGGTGTAAATGTTACACGTCTAGTCTGGTTAAACCAAGCTGAATGCTGCACTCAACATAAGTGAAGTGAAACCATGATGAGCACAGGGTTCAGTCTGGTTATTGTCCTAGACACATGACGGAAACAGTCACTTCCCTGGACAAGCCTTCCTTCGCTATAATTAAGGCTATTGGGTTGAGGTTGGAGGAACTAAAAAAAGAGCAGGATTTTATTTGCAGAGACAGAAGCAAAACAAACAACTCTAGATGAGGAAAGTGGGGGAACTGAGCCAAATGGCCCGTGGCTTCATGAGATATGTATACCTCCCATTGGGGGTCTATTTAAGGTGGGGTACCATACTAGTGAGCCAAGTTTGAGGAGAAGCAGAAGAAAAACACAATGACAAACTGATTCCGACTGTCCTTCAAGATGAAATATGTACAGTGCCTTGCAAAAGTATTCACCCCCCTTGGCATTTTTCCTATAATGTTGTATTACAACCTGTAATTGAAATGGATTTTTATCTGGATAACATGTCATTTACATACACAAAATAGTCCAAATTCGGTGAAGTGAAATGTAAAAAATTACTTGTTTCAAAAAACAAAACAAAAATTAAAAACGGAAAAATGATTTGTGCATATGTATTCACCCCTTTGCTAGTAAGCCCTTAAATAAGATGTGGTGTAACCAATTACCTTCAGAAGTCACATAATTAGTTAAATAAAGTCCACCTGTGTGCAATCTAAGTGTCACATGATCTCAATATATACACCTGTTCTGAAAGGCCCCAGCATCTGCAACACCACTAAGCAAGGGGCACCACCAAGCAAGCGGCACCATGAAGACCAAGGAGCTCTCTAAACAGGTCATGGACGAAGTTGTGGAGAAGTACAGATCAGGGTTGGGTTATAAAAAATATCAGAAACTTTGAACATCCCACAGAGCACCATTAAATCCATTATTATAAAATGGAAAGAATATGGCACGACAATAAACATGCCAAAGGAGGCCGCCCACCAAAACTCACAGACCAGGCATGGATGGCATTAATCAGAGAGGCAACAAAGAGACCAAAGATAACCCTGAAGGAGCTGCAAAGCTCCACTGCGGAGATTGGAGTATCTGTCCATCGGAACACTTAAAGCCGTGACTCCACAGAGCTGGGCTTTACGGAAGAGTGGCCAGAAAAAAGCCATTGCTTAAAGAAAAAATAAGCAAACACCTTTGGTGTTCGCCAAAAGGCATGTGGGAGACTCCCAAACATATGGAAGAAGGTACTTTGGTCAGATGAGACTAAAATTGAGCTTTTTGGCCATCAAGGAAAATGCTATGTCTGGCACAAACACAACACCTCTCATCACCCCGAGAATACCACCACCGTGAAGCATGGTGGTGGCAGCATCATGCTGTGGGGAAATTTTTTTCAGAAGCAGGGACTGGGAAACTGGTCAGAATTGAAGGAATGATGGATGCCGCTAAATACAGGGAAATTGTTGAGGGAAACCTGTTTCAGTCTTCCAGAGATTTGAGACTGGGACGGAGGTTTACCTTCCAGCAGGTCAATGACCCTAAGCATACTGTTAAAGCAACACTCTAAGTGGTTTAAGGGGAATCATTTAAATGTCTTGGAATGGCCTAGTCAAAGCCCAGACCTCAATCCAATTGAGAATCTATGGTATGACTTAAAGAATGCTGTACACCAGCAGAACCCATCCAACTTGATGGAGTTGGAGCAGTTCTGCCCTGAATGATGGGTAAAAACCCCAGTGGCTAGATGTGTCCAGCTTATAGAGACATACCCCAAGAGACTTGCAGCTGTAATTGCTGCAAAAGATGACTCAACAAAGTATTGACTTTGGAGGGGGGGTGAATAGTTATGCACGCTCAAGTTTTCCGTTTTGTCTTATATCTTGTTTGTTTCACAATAAAACATATTTTGCATCTTCAAAATGGTAGGCATGTTGTGTGAATCAAATGATAAAAAAAACATTAAAAATATATTTTAATTCCAAGTTGTAAGGAAACATAGGAAAAGTGCCAAGGGTGGTGAATACTTTTGCAAGCCACTGTACAATACCCAATAATGACCCCATATTTTTATTTATAAAAATAAAAAAAACACATTTACATAAGTATTCAGACACTTTACTCAGTACTTTGTTGAAGCAACTTTGGCAGCGATTACAAATTCAAGTCTTCTTGTGTTTGATGCTACAAGTTTGGCACACGTGTATTTGGGGAGTTTCTCACATTCTTCTCTGCAGATCCTCTCAAACTCTGTCAGGTTGGATGGGGCGCGATGCTGCACAGCTATTTTCAGGTCTCTCCAGAGATGTTAGATCGGGTTCCAGTCCGGGTCTGACTGGGCCACTCAAAGACATTCAGAGACTTCTCCATTCCTGCATTGTCTTGGCTGTGTGCTTATGGTCATTGTCCTGTTGGGAGGTGAACCTTCGCCCCAGTCTGAGGTCCTGAATGCTCCGGAGCAGGTTTTCATCAAGGATCTCTCTGTACCTTGCTACATTCATCTTTCCCTCGATCCTGACTAGTCTCCCAGTCCTTGCTGCTGAAAAACATCCCCACAGCATAATGCTGCCACCACCATGCTTCACCGTAGGGATGGTGCCAGGTTTCCTCCAGATGTGACGCTTGGCATTCAAGCCAAAGAGTTCAATCTTGGTTTCATCAGACCAGAGAATCGTGTTTCTCATGGTCTGAGAGTATAACCCTAATTCCAAGCGAGCTGTCATGTGCCTTTTACTGAGGAGGGTCTTCCGTCTGGCCACTTTACCATAAAGGCCTGATTGATGGAGTGCTGCAGAGATGGTTGTCCTTCTGGCAGGTTCTCCCATCTCCACAGAGGAACTCTGGAGCTCTGTCAGAGTGATCATCTGGTTCTTGGTCACCTCCATGACCAAGGCCCTTCTCCTCCGCTTGCTCAGTTTGGCCAGGCGGCCAGCTCTCGGAAGAGACTTGGTGGTTCCAAACTTCTTCCATTTGTGTTGTCATGTGTTGCTGCCATGCTATGTTGTTGTCTTAGGTCTCTCTTTATAAAGTGTTGTTTTGTCTCTCTTCTCGTGATGTGTGTTTTGTCCTATATTTTTATTTTAGTTATTTTTATTTTTAATCCCAGCCAACCTCCCGGTAGGAGGCCTTATGCCTTTTGGTAGGCCGTCACTGTAAATAACAATTTGTTCTTAACTGACTTGTCTAGTTAAATAAAGTTTAAATAAAAATAAATAAATACAATTATGATAAAGTCCACTGTGTTCTTGGGGACCTTCAATGCTGCAGATATGTTTTGGTACCTTTCCCCAGATCTGTGCCTCGACACAATCCTGTCTTGGAGCTCTACGGACAATTCCTTCGACATCACGGCTTGGTTTTTGCGCTGACATACAGTACACTGTCAACTGTGGGACCTTATATAGACAGGTGTGTGCCTTTCCAATTCATGTTCAATCAATTGAATTGACCACAGGTGGACACCAATCAAGTTGTAGAAACATCTCAAGGATGATCAATGGAAACAGTATGCACCTGAGCTCAATTTCGAGTCTCATAGCAAAGAGTCTGAATACTTATGTAAATAAGATATTTCTGATTATTTTTATACATTTCAAAACATTTCAAACAACTGTTTTTGCTTTGTCTTTATGGGGTATTGTGTGTAGATTGATGATAACTTTTAAAATGTAATCCATTCAGAATAAGGCTGTAATGTAACAAAATGGGAAAAAATCAAGGGGTCTAAATACTTCCCGAAGGCACTGTATATATATATACTACATAGCCATAAGTATGAGGACACCTGCTCATCGAATGTCTCATTGCAAAATCAAGGACATTAACATGAAGTTGGTCCCCCTTTCCACATCGATGGAACAGTAGTGGAGAGGGTAGCAAGTTTTAAGTTCCTCGGCATACACATCACAGACAAACTGAATTGGTCCACTCACACAGACAGCATCGTGAGGAAGGCGCAGCAGCGCCTCTTCAACCTCAGGAGGCTGAAGAAATTCGGCTTGTCACCAAAAGCACTCACAAACTTCTACAGATGCACAATCGAGAGCATCCTGGCGGGCTGTATCACCGCCTGGTATGGCAACTGCACCGCCCTCAACCGTAAGGCTCTCCAGAGGGTAGTGAGGTCTGCACAACGCATCACCGGGGGCAAACTACCTGCCCTCCAGGACACCTACACCACCCGATGCTACAGGAAGGCCATAAAGGACATCAACCACCCGAGCCACTGCCTGTTCACCCCGCTGTCATCCAGAAGGCGAGGTCAGTACAGGTGCATCAAAGCTGGGACCGAGAGACTGAAAAACAGCTTCTATCTCAAGGCCATCAGACTGTTAAACAGCCACCACTAACATTGAGTGGCTACTGCCAACACACTGTCAATGACACTGACTCTACTCCAGCCACTTTAATAATGGGAATTGATGGGAAATTATGTAAATATATCACTAGCCACTTTAAACAATGCTACCTTATATAATGTTACTTACCCTACATTATTCATCTCATATGCTTACGTAGATACTGTACTCTATATCATCGACTGCATCCTTATGTAATACATGTATCACTAGCCACTTTAACTATGCCACTTGGTTTACATACTCATCTCATATGTATATACTGTACTCGATATCATCTACTGTATCTTGCCTATGCTGCTCTGTACCATCACTCATTCATATATCCTTATGTACATATTCTTTATCCCCTTACACTGTGTATAAGACAGTAGTTTTTTGGAATTGTTAGTTAGATTACTTGTTCGTTATTACTGCATTGTCGGAACTAGAAGCACAAGCATTTCGCTACACTCGCATTAACATCTGCTAACCATGTGTATGTGACAAATAAAATTTGATTTGATTTGATTTGCTGCAGTAACAGCCTCCGCTCTTCTGGGAAGGCTTTCTACTAGATGTTGGAACATTGCTGCGGGGACTTGCTTCCATTCAGCCACAAGAGCATTAGTGAGGTCGGGCACAAATGTTGGGCAATTTGGCCTGGCTCGAAGTTGGCGTTTCAATTAATTCCAAGTTGAAGTCAGGGCTCTGTGCAGGCCAGTCAAGTTCTTCCCCAACGATCTCTCGATAAACAATTTCTGTATGGATCTCATTTTGTGCCCAGGGGCATTGTCATGAAGAAACAGGAAAGGGCCTTCCCCAAACTATAGCCACAAACTTTACATTTTACATTTTAGTCATTTAGCAGACACTCTTATCCAGAGCAACTTACAGTAGTGACTGCATACATTTTCAAAGTTGGAAGCAGAGAATCGTCCAGAATGTCATTGTATGCTGTAGTGTTAAGATTTCCCATCACTGGAACTAAGGGGCCTAGCCCGAACCATGAAAAACAGCCCCAGACCATTAATTCCTCCTCCACCAAACTTGGCACTTTGCATTCGGGCATGTAGTGATCTCCTGGCATCTGCCAAACCCAGATGTGTCAATTGGTCTGCCAGATGGTGATGTGTGAGAACGTGTTTCCACTGCTCCTGAGTCCAATAGCGGCGAGCTTTACACCACCCTAGTCTACGCTTGACATTGCGCATGGTGATCCTAGGCTTGTGTAAGGCTGCTCGGCCATGGAAACCCATTTAATGAAGCTCCCAACAAACAGTTCTTGTGCTAACGTTGCTTCCAGAGTAGTAAGTGCTGCAACCGAGTACATATGGAATGCATTTCCAACAGTCTTGAAGGAGTTCCCACATTTGCTGAGCACTTGCTGGCTGCTTTTCCATCACTCTGCAGGCCAATTAATCCCAAACCATCTCAATTGGGATGAGGTCAGGTGATTGTGGAGGCCAGGTAATCGGATGCAGCACTCCATCACTCTTCTTCTTGGTCAAATAGACCTTACACAGCTTGAAGGTGTATTTTGGGTCATTGTCCTGTTGAAAAATAAATGATAATCTCACAAAGCGCAAAACAGATTGGATGGCGTATCGCTGAAGAATGCTGTGGTAGCCATGCTGGTTAAGTGTGCATTTAATTCTAAATAAATCTCTGACATTGTCACCAGCAAAGCATCACCATACCATCACACCTCCTCCTCCATGCTTCACGGTGGGAACCACACATGCTGAGACCATCCGTTCATCTACTCTGCGTCTCACAAAGACATAGTGGTTGGAACCAACAATCTCAAATTTGGATTCATCAGACCAAAGGACAGATTTCCACAGGTCGAATGTCCATTGCTAGTGTTTTTTTGGCCCACGTAAGTGTCTTCTTATTATTGGTGTCCTTTAGTAGTGGTTTCTTTGCAGCAAATCGACCATGAAGGCTTGATTCACACAGTCTCCTCTGAACAGTTTATGTCGAGATGTATCTGTTACTTGAACTCTATGAAGCATTTATTTGGGCTGTAATCTGAGGTGCAGTTAACTCTACTGAATTTATCCTCTGCAGCAGAGGTAACTCTGGGTCTTCCATTCCTGTGTGTGTCCTCATGAGAGCCAGTTTTATTTTAGTGGGTTTTTGAAATGTTCCAGATTTACTGACCTTCATGTCTTTAAGTAATAATGAAACGCTGTTTCTCTTTGCTTACTCGAGCTGTTCTTACCAAGACTGTGCAAAGCTGTCATCAAGGCAAAGGGTGTCTACTTTGAAGAATCTCAAATATAAAATATATTTTGATTTGTTTAACACTTTTTTGGTTAGTATAAGATTCTATATTTGTTTTTTCATAGTTTTGATGTCATCACCATTATTCTACATTGTATAAAATAGTAAAAATAAAGAAAAAGCCTGGAATGAGTAGGTGTTTCCAAACTGGTACTGTATGTATATATGTATTTATATATATATATATATATATATATAATGTTTTTAAGTAAAATGTTTTTGTATTTTTTTAATTAATTGAAGTGTTCCACACAAAGGGCACAATGCACAAAAACCTGGTCCTGAGTCAGTCTCCATGACTACAGATGGAAAAAAGTAAAGTAATAAAGCAGAAAAGTGTTTTCAGTCAATGTTATATTCACAGGCATCAGCATCCATTAGGGTTCCATTATTTAGCAGATACAATGTACGCTTTAGCTGAAGCATCTGCCAAAGTATCTGTTTTGGGGCCAAGTGATATTGCCTACGGTAAGTGCTGCTTTCAAATTGCTTTGACACAAATTATGTCACCAATGTGCATGCCAAATCAATCGGTGCCTTATAGAACAGGCAACTGAAGCTATATGCTTTTTGTCTGTGCTAAAGACACATTTTCATGGACTTGTAAGGAACATTTACAATAAAGTATTCTTATTCTTGCCTTAAAACTCGAGTGCAATTGAACTATAATATTTCCAGCATCGTTTTGAAGAGGAAGTAAGTCATTTTTACATGCTAGCAATTTGAAAGCAGCACTTACCGTAGGCAACATCACTTGGCCCCGAAACAGATACTTAAAGCGTACATTGTATCTGCTAAATAATGGAACCCTAATGGATGCTGATGCCTGTGAATATAACATTGACTGAAAACACTTTTCTGCTTTATTACTTTACTTTGTTTCATCTGTAGTCATGGAGACAGACTTTTCATGCATTGTGTATCAATTAATAAAAAATCTTATTACTTAAAAAACATATATATATATATATATATATACACACTACTGTTCAAAAGTTTGGGGTCATGTCCTTGTTTTTGAAAGAAAAGCTGATTTATGTCTATTAAAATAACATCAAATTGATCAGAAATACAGTGTAGACATTGTTACAGCCTGCATACTGTGTGTTATAGGGGGTAGTGGGCACATGCCAACTGTCCTTACCTCTAGTTTTTACAGCGTTGCTGCTTTCATGAATGGGGCCTATTAAAGCATTAGGGACAAACATACTGTATTTGCACATAATGTAAAGCATTTGGACTCAATGTGGTTAAAATAAATTGCATTCCCCAACTGAGGTCAATCCACTATCCTCTCATTTGAGGAGGTTAATACCATAATAAACACTCCCAAAATCCATGTACAGTACACTTCTCCATGTCACTCAGTGAAGAGCTTATGTTCCTTACCAGAATGTCCCCCTTCAGCAGCAGGCCAGGCTCAATAGTGATGCAGATGCTGGTCTGGCTGTCTCCCTGGACATTACTGTAAACACACACAGAGAGCAAAAGAAGGTTTACTCTTGTTAACACAACATCACACCACATGATGCACATTATCATGGTACAATTTAAAGGCAATGCTACCAAATACTAATTGAGTGTATGTAAACTTCTGGGAATGTGATGAAATAAATAAAAGCTGAGATAAATCATTCTCTCTACTATTTTTCTGACATTTTACATTCTTAAAATAAAGTGGTGATCCTAACTGACCTAAGAAAGGGAATTCTTACTAGGATTAAATGTCAGGAATTGTGAAAAACATTTTAAATGTATTTGGCTAAGGTGTATGTAAACTTCCGACTTCAACTGTATGTCTCTTTTATTTGTAGTAATACTTGGGAAAATATTTCTTACATATTAAACACGTTTTGCTGAATTCCTGGTGATTTTACAATATTTTTTTAAACCAAAAACTAAAATGTGCCTGTTGCCGTCTCCTGACCTACACACGCACGTATGCACACACCACAGGAGGTTGGTGGCACCTTCATTGGGGAGAACGGACTCGTGGTAATGGCCGAAGAAAAATGAGTGGAATGGTATCAAATACATCAAAACACATGGTTTCCATGCATGACGTCCTCCCCTCAGCAGTCTCCGCTGGCACACACACACACCAGATATACAGTACATGAATATACTTTACGTTTTATCAATACATAGACTAGGACGGAAGGAAATGTAAAGTGGAGGGGACCATGTAAGGAGTGCCACCTGGAGTGCCCTCATTTGTCCTGCCATCTGTGGTTATGCCCTTCTGTATGCTCAAACATCTGCACAAAGCTGTATAATTCATCATTTCCTGCCTGGGTCTCTGTAGGGGTCCTTCAGCAAGGCCCTGGGGTGTCCACACACATCCAAGTCTGCTTATTTCACTGGCTCCTCCAGTTACTAATAACACTACTACTGATCATAACACCAGGCTGGAACATCGTGGGCTGGGGAACTAGAGACGGGGGCTGGGGAACTAGAGACTGGGGCAGGGGAACTAGAGACCGGTACTGGGGAACTAGAGACTGGTACTGGGGAACTAGAGACTGGGGAACTAGAGACTGGGGCTGGGGAACGAGAGACTGGGGCTGGGGAACTAGAGACTGGGGCTGGGGAACTAGAGACAGGGGGCTGGGGAACGAGAGACGGGGGGCTGGGGAACGAGAGACGGGGGGCTGGGGAACTAGAGACAGGGGGCTGGGGAACGAGAGACGGGGGCTGGGGAACTAGAGACTGGGGAACTAGAGACTGGGGAACTAGAGACTTGGGCTGGGAAACTAGAGACTGGGGAACTAGAGACTGGGGCTGGGGAACTAGAGACTGGGGCTGGGGCACTAGAGACTGGGGCTGGGGAACTAGAGACTGGGGCTGGGGAACTAGAGACTGGGGCTGTGGCACTAGAGACTGGGGCTGTGGCACTAGAGACTGGGGCTGGGAAACTAGAGACTGGGGCTGGGGAACTAGAGACTGGGGCACTAGATACTGGGGTACTAGAGACTGGGGAACTAGAGAATGGGGCTGGGAAACTAGAGACAGGCTGGGGAACTAGAGACTGTGGCACTAGATACTGGGGTACTAGAGACAGTGGCACTAGAGACTGGGGCTGGGAAACTAGAGACGGGCTGGGGAACTAGAGAGGCTAGCTAAACATAATTATGTGTGGCAAGTTTACAATGGATTTACTTGCGGGGGCAAATGTGTGTGTGTGTGATATTATTATCATTGAGCCATTGTAACCCTGCAGACCCAGGCATCTGGCCAGTGTTGTGTGAGTGAGAAAACGGAGACTGAAGGTGTGTGTGTGTGTGTACTTACTAGATCCCAGATGTGTAGACTGGCTGCATGGCTTGGTAGATCTTGAGGAAAGGGCGGCATCCTGAAAAACCATCACAGAACATTGAGTAAAAACAAGCAGGTGTATGTGTGTGTGTGTGTGTGTGTGTGTGTGTGTGTGTGTGTGTGTGTGTGTGTGTGTGTGTGTGTGTCAACTTTCACCTCCTTTGGACTCAAAGTTGGGGATGCCGTGCATGATGACATGGTGAAGGAACAGGGGTTTGTTGTTGATCTTGATATGTCCTGAAAGAAGACCACTGAAGTACTGTACATACCTGAGAGAGAAAGAGAGAGACAGACAGAGAGCGAGACAGAGAGCGAGAGAGAGAATTCAGAATTTTAATGTTTTGTTAACAGAGGAATCAGCATGCCATTGGTGTACACTGGACAGTGTGTGCATGTAAACATGTCAAGTAGATAAATGGAGATTCTATCTCTAGGTATGACCTTTGCAAGGAAAACAGCAGACGCTTACATCATACTCATTCACTTATGACTTTCAGTCTACAGATGGATCTCGACAAATTAGGATGCAAAAAGGAGGAGGCCTCCGTTGCCCCTCTCAAAAAGACAACAAACTGAAAGAAAGAGTAGGAGAGTGGTTGAGACAACAAGGTGAACTTAAACCCACTAAGATCGGGGCGTAACTCATAAAGTGAAAATTAAACAGGAAATGGTATTTGGGTCAAAGAGGTAGTAGAGGGGTCGGACAGGAAGTGGAGGGAAACTGACCTCTTCTGAGATGGCTGACCCACAGGAAGTACTTTGTCTTCATAGAACCTCTTCATGGCAAACCTGTCCAGGGCCTGATCAGCACTAAGCAAACAGAGACAAACATCTGGTTAGCACCCGTACCCTGCCTACCGCTCAGTCATATCTTCACACCTCTTCAAAGGACTCTATTTTGATCATGTTAAAAAAAAGAGAATGTGACCCAAATACAACCAATAGCAGATTGAGGGAAAAAAGCTGGTACTCTGAGAACATTGGACCTTTAAGTGAACTCAGTGTTGTGTTTCTTTGTACTGTATGCCATTGATGGAATTAGGGCCTGCTTTGTGGAAGAAGTCCTGAACACTGGTGCACAGTTGGAACATGTTGGGTGGGGAGGGGGAATGTGATGATCGGCGGATAACATGAATCTTGTGACTCTTCATCATCTGTTGATTTGTTGACTGCCCTACTCTGCTCTAATTGACTCTTTCTCTCTCTCACTCCCCTCTCTCTCTCTCTCTCTCTCTCTCTCTCTCTCTCTCAGTACCCTCTCACCCTTCTCTCTTGCACTCTCTCTCGTCTCTTTCTCTCAGCCTTCTCTCTCGCTACCTCTCTCTCTCTCTCGCACCCTCTCTCTTTCTCGGCACCCTCTCTCTCTATATATATCTATCTCGCACCCTCTCTCTCTTTCTGTCACCCTCTCACACCCTTTCTCTCTCTCGCACCCTCTCTCTCTCTTTCTTTCAACCTCTCGCACCCTCTCTCTCTCTTGCACCCTCTCTCACCCTCTCACTTTCTCGCACCCTCTGTCTCGCAAACTCTATCTCTCTCGCACCCTCTCTCTCTCTCTATTTCTCGCACCGTCTCTCTCTCTCCATCTCGCACCCTCTCTCTCTCTCTCTCTCTCTCTCTCTCTCTCAGTACCCTCTCACCCTTCTCTCTCGCACTCTCTCTCTCGTCTCTTTCTCTCAGCCTTCTCTCTTGCTACCTCTCTCTCTCTCTCGCACCCTCTCTCTTTCTCGGCACTCTCTCTCTCTCTATATATATCTATCTCGCACACTCTCTCTCTTTCTCACACCCTCTCTCTCTTTCTGTCACCCTCTCACACCCTTTCTCCCTCTCGCACCCTCTCTCTCTCTTTCTTTCAACCTCTCGCACCCTCTCTCTCTCTTGCACCCTCTCTCACCCTCTCACTTTCTCGCACCCTCTGTCTCGCAAACTCTATCTCTCTCACACCCTCTCTCTCTCTCTATTTCTCGCACCGTCTCTCTCTCTCCATCTCGCGCCCTCTCTCTCGCACCTTCTCTCTCTCTTGAACCCTCTCTCACTCTCACACCTTCTCCGGCACCCTCTCTCCCTCCCCCCGCACCCTCTCTCTCTCGTAATCTCTCTCTCTCTTAACCTCTCTTTCGCAACTTCTATATCTCTCGTAACCTCTCTCTCTCTCTCGCACCCTCACCCGCACCCTCTCTCTCGCACACACTGTCTCTCACACCCTCCTTTTCCCCCTCGCACCCTCTCCCTCTCTTGCACCCTCTCTCTGTCTTGCACCCTCTCTCTCTTGCACCCTCTCTCTCTTGCACTTTCACCCTCTCACACACCCTCTCTCACCCTCTCTCTCTTGCACTCTCTCTCTCTCTCTCGAACCCTCTCTCTTTCGAACCCTCTCGCTATCTCGCACCCTCTCTCTCTCTTGCACCCTCTCTTTCTCAGACCCTCTCTCTCTCTCTTGCACTCTCTCTCTCTCGCACCCACTCTCTCTTTTGCACCCTCTCTCTCGCCTCTTTCTCGCACCCTCTCTCTCTCACCTCTTTCTCTCACCCTTCTCTCTTGCACTCTCTCTCGCCTCTTTCTCACCCTTCTCTCTCGCAACCTCTCACTCTTCTCGCACCCTCTCTCTCTCTCTCTGTCACCCTCTCACACCATTTCTCTCTCTCGCACCCTCTCTCTCACACCCTCTCTCGCTTTCTCTCGCACCCTCTCTCTCTCTTGCACCCTCTCTCTCTCTCTCTCAGACCCTCTCTCTCTCTTGCACCCTCTCTCTCTCGAACCCACTCTCTCTTTCGCACCCTCTCGCACCCTCTCCCGCACCCTCTCTCTCACCTCTTTCTCGCACCCTCTCTCTCTCACCTCTTTCTCTCACCCTTCTCTCTTGCACTCTCTCTCTCGCCTCTTTCTCACCCTTCCCTCTCGCAACCTCTCACTCTTCTCGCACCCTCTCTCTCTCTCTCTGTCACCCTCTCACACCATTTCTCTCTCTCGCACCCTCTCTCTCACACACCCTCTCTCTCTCGCTTTCTCTCGCACCCTCTCTCTCTCGCACCCTCTCTCTCTCGCAACCTCTCTCGCACCCTCTCTCTCTCTCGCACCCTCTCTCTCTAGCACACTAACTCTCTCTTTGACCCTCTCTCTTTCACACCCTCGCTCTCTCTCGCACCCTCTCTCTATCGCACCTTCTCCCGCATCCTCTCTCTCGTAGTCTCTCTCTCTCGCACCCTGTCTCTCTCTCACACCTTCTCCGGCACCCTCTCTCCCTACCCCCGCACCCTCTCTCTCTCGTAACCTCTCTCTCTCATAATCTCTCTCTCTCTCTTAACCTCTCTCTCGCAACTTCTATATCTCTCGTAACCTCTCTCTCGCTCTCTCACCCTCTCTCTCGCACACACTGTCTCTCACACCCTCCTTTTCCCCTCGCACCCTCTCCCTCTCTTGCACCCTCTCTCTCTTGCACCCTCTCTCTGGCTTGCACCCTCTCTCTCTTGCACCTCTCTACCTTGCACTTTCTCCTTCTCTCGCACCCTCTCACACACCCTCTCTCTCGCACTCTCTCTCTCTCTCGCACCCTCTCTCTCTCTTTCGAACCCTCTCGCTATCTTTGACCCTCTCTCGCACCCTCTCTCTCTCTTGCACCCTCTCTCTTTCTCGATCCCCCTCTCTCTCTCTCAGACCCTCTCTCTCTCTCTTGCACCCTCTCTCTCTCGCACCCACTCTCTCTTTCGCACCCTCTCCCGCACCCTCTCTCTCGCACCTTCTCCCGCACCCTCTTTCTCTAGCACACTAACTCTCTCTTTGACCCTCTCTCTCACACCCTCTCTCTCTCGCACCTTCTCCCGCATCCTCTCTCTCACAGCCTCTCTCTCTCGCACCCTGTCTCTCTCTACTCCCCCCCATCTCTCTTGTGTATTGTGCCATTAAGTCTCATGGGCTATATGTTCACCTGGCTGATATGTTGCTGTAATGCATGTATGCTGCCACCACCACTCCTGTTCGCCCTCGGTTCCCCTGCAGAAAGAACATCAAATAAGGATTAGCAATCAGGAAGTATTGATTTGATTTATTGGTCATTCAGAAGATACAGTTGAAGTTGAAGTTATTTCTTTCATCACATTCCCAGTGGGTTAAAGTTACACTCAGTTACCTTAAATTGTTTAACTTGGGTGAAACGTTTCAGGTAGCTTCCCACAATAAGTTTGGGGAATGTTGGCCCCTTCCTCCTGACAGAGCTGGTGTAACTGGTGGTGTAAGTTTGTAGGCCTCTTTGTTCCCACGCACTTTTTCAGTTCAGCCAAAAACATTTCAATAGGAATGAGGTCAGGGCTTTGTGATGGCCACTCCAATACATTGACTTTATGTATGCTTGCGGTCATTGTCCATTTGGAAGACCCATTTGCTACCAAGCTTTATTTAACTTCCTGATTGATGTCTTGAGATGTTGCTTCAATATATCCTCATAATTTCCCTGCCTCATGATGCCAACTATTTTATGAAGTGCACCAGTCCCTCCCTCAACAAAGCACCCCCACAACATGATGCTGCCACCCCCATGCTTCACAGATGGGATGGTGTTATTCGGCTTGCAAGCCTCTCCCTTTTTCCTCCAAACATAACGAGGGTCATTATGGCCAAACAGTTCTATTTTGTTTCATCAGACCAGAGGACATTTCTCCAAAAAGTACGATCTTTGTCCCCATGTGCAGTTGCAAACCGTATTCTGTCTCTTTAGAAGCTTCTAAAGCCATGACTTAATTTTCTGGAATTTTCCAAGTTGTTTAAAGGCAGAGTCAACTTAGTGTATGTACACTTCTGACCCACTGGAATTGTGATACAGTGAATTATAAGTGAAATAATCTGTCTGTAAACAATTGTTGGAATAATTACTTGTGTCATGCACAAAGTAGATGTCCTAACCAACTTGCCAAAACTATAGTTTGTTAACAAGAAATTTGTGGAGTTTTAATGACTCCAACCTAAGTGTATGTAAACTTCCCAATTCAACTGTATATATTGGGAAGGAGACAATTGACTGAGAACGCCATCTACTGTCTCAGAGCAGCATAAACAGTACAAAGCCCTGATACGTATGTATGACAGCTGCAATGTTTCTCAATATGCTTGTGAGGGCTTTAGATAGAGTACAGTATCACTGTCTCACCTTGTTGTGTATCACCACCACATTGTGACTGTCTGCGCTCAGCCAGGTGTCCATGGCCTTACAGATACTGCAAATCTTATCGAGGGCAGGAGCGTGGTGGTCTGGCCAGCCAAAGTCCAACACCTTTGGATTGAGCTGGTTGATGTCATACCGTTTCTCGCTGAGGTTGAAGAGCTGAAAAAGTTTCAACGTTATTTTCTTTTCCATTTCTTTCTTTTCTTTTTACTCTACTGCGAAACAAACACTTTGCCAGAGGGGACTGATCCCCTTTAAGCCTATGTATTGGTAGGGCGAGCTGATCCTTGATCAGTGGGGCAGCCCTTACTAGGTAGTTGTCTTGGTGTTTGGAGCGCAACATGGAGGCCACCTCGCGGAGGTTTGAGGCGTAGCTGGTCTCCTCCACGCAGCTGGGGAAGGAGACGGAGATGATCCGCTCGGTGATGTAGACCAGGTCCACCTCATAGCTCTCCTCCAGGGCCTGCAGCAGACTCACACTCCTGGGGTAGGGAGAGGGGAGGGGAGAGAGACAAACTGTACTTTTTACACTTTCCATGGCAATAAAGCTTTGCAAATTAAATTACAGTAAGGGAGGCAGGGTAATGTCAATGTCAATTTCAATGACAAGTTGAAAATAGTTGACTTAGAGCTACTTTTCTGTGTGTATTGCATTGGTTTGGCAAAATTAGATTGTTCCTTCAATGCCAATAAAGTGTATTTAGAATGTAATACAGAGAGAGAGAGAGAGAGAGTGAGAGAGAGAACAGAGAAGATCAAGATAAAGACAGAGAGAAAGAGACTGTCTGCTATGCAAAGGGCTATCCATAAAACCCACTATCTGCAACTGACTGAATACCGGCCAGAGTCTTTGTTAAATCCCATTTCTTAAGGACATGACATCACTAAATCACTGTGGGGTCAGGGTAGCCTCCAAACTCCAACAGCTGTCCAGTACATTAAACACACACACGCACAAAATGCAGTACATTAAACATGTATGTTTCGCTTGGGAACCGCTCGGACGAAAACAGTGGAAAGAGATTGATTCGAGGGATAAACAAAGCCTGATATGAAACTATTCCGCATTCCGTGAGTGTGAGCCTCAGCAAACCAAACAAAACATTTTGCTCACTCGCGAAGAATGAGTTGGGGCAGAGCGGCCACATGCCTTTTTCCCAATGTGATGTGTCCGGACTGCAATCGGGAGCAAGCCTGAAACTGACTGGGAGAGCATATGGCTCAGAGAGAGCGATTGAGCGTCTACTAGGAATATTTCCCACGTCTCAACTCTGGAATGCCGATTTGGAGGATATTGCTCATGTGTCTGCTACCGGGAAATACACTGGTTTAACAGTGCAAACATGTTGTACATCTGGCACTATGAGAAACCACCTTATTAGTCAAAAGAAATACTAGACAAAGCAATATATCAAAAAGGTTCTCTGCTAAACAAATACACTGTATGATTCGTCCTCTCTCACTCTCCCTACTCTTATTATGTGCTTTATACACTCTCTTATCTTACTATATTTCAGTCCCCCTCCCCCATAGTCTCGCAATTCTCTCTCTCCTACTCTCCTTGAGGGTATACAGCTTATAGAGTTGCGGTTTGGGTCTCCTCCAGTTACACCAGCATGCACTGGGCTCCAATCTGCTTCTCATCAGCGCTGCCTTAGCTACAGACCAGACCGACAGCCTTCACTTTATCAGTCCAGCGCATATCTCGCTGCGCTCAATTACGCAGCTTGCACTGATCGCATTTACGCATTTGAACAAACATAGCCGGTGGGAAAAAATAGCTCTGCTATTGCCACTGCAGATAACACGTTCATGATAGACATCCTACATAGTGTGTGATGAAGGTGAATGCGAGTGAATATGTGTGATAATAATTGTGTGTGTGTGTGTGTGTGTATGTTGCTTTGACGGCAATGTGGCCAGAGGGAGCACATGATTGGTTGATTTTGTTTCTCAATGTTTTATACAGCTGCATCATTATTAAAAACATCACCTCTGCTGTAACTTTGTCTTGTAGTATATGCTAGTAAGGCACAAAACTGACAACACATGTTATGCCAGGAAGAATCTTACATATAAAAGAGTAGGCTAGCTATATATCTGCACAACAGCTTGGCTAGGCTATTTCCAGGGCTTGCTGGTTAGCTAGGGGTTGTTCCCTTGACACAAATGGATAATATCAACTTCTGTTTGCTGCATGCCTCTCTCACAATGCACTGCTTCATATTTGGAGCTCTGTAAAAATGTCTAACAAATGGTCTCGGAAATCTCAAAAAAGTACACAGCAGTGCTATATTACATTGCTGCTTCACCCTATGATGTTAATGCTTTTCTTGGCAAGGAAACAAAAGAGTCCTGTATCCAAAATAAGCTCTGCACATTGATAGCTGCTACAGAGACAGACCAATAGGGTCTAATAAAATGGACGCAAGCCTTGGTCGACATCCTTGGTGGGGTTAATGTGAAAAACGTATAGGCCCTGTCAGTAAAACATGGGACAAGACCTGCTATCCTACAGATGTCGGATCTTAATATGACCCATTTCGTCGCAGGAGGATTTGAATGTTCATTTAATATTTAGAATTGATAGCCAGCGGGCAGCTGGAAGCGGTGCTTGTAGGCTATACAATCATTTAGACTGCAGATCCACTGGGCGTCAGTTCAAGTAGCCTATGTAGGCTACGTGCAGGCTACAGCGTGTCTCGTGTGAATTCGTATGTGGATTATAATAAATTGACAATATTTGTAAGGGGTAGACGTATTTTTCATAAGGGAATATATATATATATATTTTTTACATCAATTGTTTTATTATATGTTCAAGGCAAGCAAGAGGCTAAATAAATTCATGGTTATCTCAGTGCCTGTTTGTCCAGTAGGATACAGCTGCTAACAACTGCGCACATATGCCAGAGTGGGCATGGGCATAGGTTCAAATCCAGTCTACTAATACCCTTAAATATTTTTGAGGAAGTAGTACTTTTGTAGTTACTCTCTTTGCACTGTACTTGCACTCGTACTGAAGTAATTTCTGATGGAAGTAACTTACTTTGTACTCCGTTACAACTTACCAAATGTGTCACTTTAGTTACTTAGATTTATATTATTATATTGTTGCTGTCGGATTAAATACTCCTAACCAAATGTTGTGATATATATTTCTTTTCATTAATCAATATTATTGGTTTCCCTTTACGTCTGTACTGTATGAACGTTTCACAACCCCTTGACCAGTGAAATGTAGTCAAAATATATTGTCATCAAAACTCTTCATGTCATGTCCCTCGGCTCTCAACATTGTCCGTCAAACACAGTTTCATCTCCGCCATGGCTCTTGAAGTGAGGCACATATTTTTGTCTTAATTTTTGTCCTCAGATTTCTTTTTCTTGGGTTCTTAGCCAGACTCGATTAGAGGTAAGTCACACTTTAACTACCTTCTGCCTTTGTGATATATATTTCTGGAGTAAAATAAGAATTTCAAAGATATCAGTCTGCTGTTGAAATTGTGTTTTGAGGACAAGCGAATATCAAATGGCTAGTTAGAATCTGACAGAAAAAGTTGAATCTCCTGTTTTTAGCTTCCCATACGATCTCTGTCCTGAGCACTCTGGAGCAGGTTTTCATCAAGGATCTCTCTGTACTTCATCAAGGATCTTCATATTTCCCTCGATCCCGAATACTCTCCCAGTCCCTGCCACTGAAAAACCTCTCCCCCAACATGATGCTGCCACCACCATGCTTCACTATAGGGATGGTGCCAGGCTTCCGCCAGACGTCAGTGACGCTTGGCATTCAGGCTAAAGAGTTCAATCTTGGGGAAGGAATACTTTACAAATGCACTGTACTTGAAATTATATCGTTCTACATTAGGTATATATCTGTCAATCAACTGATGGCCCAAATCAGCTCATCAATTTAGTCAGGGAAACACAAACAGTAGATTATTGTGTTTCACACCTTTTATGTGACTATTGATAGGCTAACGGATAGCCTACAAAATGTAGCCTATAGGAATATAATGATTTAACAATGGGCCAATTACAACCATCGATGGCACTTGATTATAACCAATTGATGTCTCGAACATCAATATGCACTGGATTCACCCGCACAGCTGATCTCAATTGCAACCATTATTGGTCACCTCTACCACTCCCTAAAAGGTGATGTCAGTGTTACCTTAGTAAGACATTAGTATACAATGACGAGATGCTCATGTCTCCGCCCTAACAATATGAACCATCCCAAAGGCAGGAATGCAGGCGACAAGCTTAGGTCTGCATATCAAGACCATAGAAACGGTTTGGGCTTATTTGGCAAGAATGACCCATCTCGCTTTGCCTCTTCCTCTCTGCCTTAGTCCTGCTCAAAACCAAAGTCTTTCAAGATACGTTCGTCCTCTTGTTGGTATTATCAATGGAACAATGTAATCCTTTTGGAACAAAGGGCAATTTGTCTATTTTACATGCATTCTGTACAATAGCAATGAAGTATTTCCTTGTTTTCCACGGCAATCTATTGTGACACTGTATGAATGAAAAGTAATATTGGCATACTGTTATTTTATTTGTTTACTATTTATGTTATCTAAAAGTGTCTGGTATGCTAATTTCTTATCAAGAAAAATAAGAAATGACCCTTGCCTGTCCATATTTAAAATGTCTAACTACATCGAGTCAATTTGGAGACTGCATTATTTGTGCCAGAAGTAATCGGGCCAGAATTGAACTCACACAAACACGCTAGGCCTACAGTATATGTGCGCGCTGAAGGCAGTGGCCCTAATTGCTAAACCACCCCAGGCCACAATTGAACTGAATTTTGACAGTTAATTCGTAACCTTAGGATACACTAGACACTTGTATGTCGTAGCCTAGTGGAAACCAATAACTATCTTGTGTTGTTAAGCTATATAAAACTATGGTTGTTGATGTGTATGGCTGAATTTCAGATACATTTTTGTTCATTTGAATGTTGCAGTAATAGGACCTAGGCCTATTGAGAGCAAGAGAGATCATTCTTTTAAGATAGAGAGCCCTGATCCCAATGACTCGAATGCTCTCAAATGGAGAGAAAGAGAACTGTACATTTTTAGCTAGGAAAATTCTCCAAAACAAAAGAGTGATTAAATTAAGATCCAACATCTATACTGTGCGTGGGAGCGATTCAATGAGAAGGAAAGAGTGAGCCGTAAAACTACCTGCACGGAAAGATCCCTGAAGAGTGAGTCTACTTTCATATTTTCATTGCATCCCCCTTTTCATGGTTCTTCATATTGGTGAAAGACAGGATTTAAACCGTTTCGAAGTCCCTGTGTGGGGACTTGGTTTCCTCGGAGGGAGGAGGGAGGGAGAGGAGAGGACAGGAGAAGAGAGAGGAGAACCTTGCAGAACACCATGTGATAAAAGTGTCTTACCTTGATGATCTGCGTCGAGACTCCATACTCTTTGTGGACTTTGTTGAACCCTGAAACAAAAGCAGACATAGAAGCCATGAGTCATTATAGTGAACATTCTTAATAAGGAGACATAAGAGTTAGATATCAAACCCAACATACAGTTAAGCTGGTTGACAGCGAGAAAGACCAAGCACCCAAAATACCCTTGAACTCATAAATCACCAAAAGCATTTCTTTCGCACAAATTATTTTGGTGTGTGAACACATGTTTTGGGGCAGATCCAGGGGCAGTTATTATAATTTACAACAAATGGTTATTTCCCGAAATGGATTTGAAATGATTGTTTTTCACACACACACACACACACAATAAAAGTGAGGAATACACACAAACAATGTATCGTAAGTAGATGAAGAATACTACAACTAAGAGCAAAACAGTCATAGACTAAGAATCATCATTATCATGCGAAACACTCTCATTTCCCCGCAACACACAATATAAGAGAGGACTGCATTGTACAGTAAGTAGTCTCTGTTTTTACTTTTTACTGTCTTTGTTTTTACTCTCTTTGGGCCAGTTTCCCAGACCATTTAAGTGTTACAGTACTATACACATTACAGGTATAACTATAACGGCATTTCTATGGCTGCCCTCCCATCCACTCCCATAGAGGTCAAAGATCAGAGAGACTTATACACTCCTCTTGGGAAGGGGGAGGCAGGGTCACATGAGCTCAGGTGAATACCTGATGTTATCTATCATCATCCATTTCTTCAGTCTGGCTGAGGGTTTGGCGATATGGCCAGAATATCATATCACTGTATTTAAAAAAAAATTAGTAGTAGTAGTAGTAGTATCACTGTATTTGACACTATTTATGTTTTTGAAGAATAAACGTTGTACATTTTCTTTATGATAGTCCGTAACCCTAGGGTGGCAACACATATACTCTAAGTGATTTTAATGGATATTTCTCCATTCTGATTGTTTTAACTTCAACCCCCCCCCTCTTGCGATTTAGAGCAAAACACTTGGGTGAACTGTTGGAATCATGGAAATAGAATGACTATTCTAATTCTATAGTTAGAATATAATAGTGAGCACTTTGAATACAGTGTTGTTTGACATGGCAATGGATGAGTTAATGTGACAGGGTAGGAACTAAAGTGTTGATAAGTATTTCCTAGGGGACCCTATAATCTTTCTCTCTCTTAGCTACTTCATGTAGCTAACATATTCTTGCTCTGTGTATTCCTCTTTGATTTAGAAGATACTGTTATACAAACAACATGATGATTTAAGTCTACACCTTCACTGGTATTAATAGGCTGTATAGCTCAATATGTTTGTGCTTACTCAGTACATTTATTAGCTAGCTAGATATTAGCATTAGTGCTAACAATTAGCATTGCACAAGATTCAGGCCCAACTTGCCAAGAAAGGATAAACTAGCTGTTTGCAGGTGTAAGAAACAAACTAGTAGTGTCATTATAGAACGCTAGTGGATTTATAATAAGAAGCAAAGTGAAAACAGCATCGTTGTCATCAACATTGTTGCATGCGCTGCATTGACCATGGAGACTGAACGCAAGAGTCTCGTGGTCTAGGAACAACAAATGCACTCCTTGAGTGACAGGGGGCGTGGCTAGGTCTGTGTGGAAAGCGCCATGGAGAGAGAGAGAGCCGAGAGAGATGACTCAAGTAGCGAAGTAAATTATAAACATGGACGATACACGGCGTATCACATTTAACAAACCAAACACTCAAATACCCTTATAGAAGATAAAGTAAAAAACCTAAACCGGTCCCTGCATTAATACCGGTATATCATAAAATACGGTATACTGCCCAGCTCTAGTCTGGCTAACCACACTAGTTCTTAGATCTCTCTTTCTCTCTACCTCTAACTCTTCTCATCTTCTCTCACTCTCTTTCTCTCCAACCCTCTCTCTCTCATTAGTACCCTGCAGAGACAATTTGTTTTGACAACTTCTATCCCTTATTCCCAAGGCCCTTTTCTTTAACAAGTCCCCCGCGTACACATGTGGCCAGGCCGATTGTAGCGACACAAAGTGTAGCCCCAACATCTGTGTCTCTCTCTCTCAAGCTAAATGCTTCAGTATGTCGGAACGCAGGACGGCTATTCAAGTGGAGAGAGAGAGAGAGTCGCTAGAGGAGGACAGAAACAAATGAAAGAGAGAGAAAGAGAATGAAAGGACTATCTTGGGTAGGACAGATGTAACCAACAAGGCGGACCAAAACAAACAGTCTAGCCTACAGCTTGATGACTAAAAACTAAGAGAGACACTGTAAGACTGGGGATGTTGAATTGTGGGAAAGTGATTGGTTCCTAATTAGTCAAAAACAATGACTGTACAGTTTTATGAGTGTGTGTGTGTGTGGGGGGGGCTGTTCTGGTGACATTCCAATACATACAGGCCTAAGTGAAATAAAAGTCTACCTATTTCCAACATTTCCTCATCACAGAACAACAATCAACTCCAAATCAAATGTCCAGACAATGTTCACTTCATCATACTCCAATCACCCCCCCACCCCCACCTATAACCCCTTGAGCAACAACTAGGAGGAGGTTGGGTTTGGGGAGGTAGCAAGTGGGGGGTCTCCATGGAACCCTGATCAAAACCATCTGGGAGCCTGGCTTTACAAGCAGGCCTTACAAATGAACCAACAGAAAGAAAGAGGTGGGGAGAGAGGGAAAGGATGGGGGCTGGTAGATCTAAAAAAGGGAAATAAAAATAAAAGTTTCACAACAAAATACCCGAGCATGGGCAGAACAGGAGGAAAGATGGGAAAACTCAGACGAAAAACAAAAAAGAGACACAAGACAAGAGAACGGGTCATTCGTGTAGCCTACCTCGCCCCCTTCACAGGTACCCCAACCCTCTCCCTCCTCCCTTCCCTCCATTCCTTCTTTCCTACCGTCCTAAACAGGTAGCCTGTACTCCATCGCCAAGCCCCCCGTAGGGAGGACAGACGTCTTCGCAGGGACCCTCCCCGGTTCATCTCTGGAGAGGAGTGAAAGTCTCTCTCTCGCCTTTTCTTCCTCTGTCCTTCTTTCGCTCTCCTGTTCCACCCTCGTCCACAAAACTCTCCCTTTCTCTTCCAATGGAGGAATAAAGAAGAAAAAAGGTTTCCGCTATTTCGGTCGAGAGGTTCCAACGGGGCACCACATGCCTATAGCCTCCACCAGACTCCACAGAGTGTTTGCTCTCTTTCTCTCTGGGTTTGTTTTCTCCCTCTTTCCCTCCTTCCCTCCTCTCTCTCTCTCCCTCCCTTTCTCACACACACACATCCTTGCCCCCCTTTCCCACTCCAAACCACTCTTCCCTCCTTCCCTCTCCCTCTGTATCTCTTCATCTTCCCCCTCTTGGTCTCTACCTCTCCTCCCTCTCTCCTCTCTTCCATGCTGTGATTTTGTAACACTATGCCCCCATGTTCTTTCCCTCCCTAGGGTTAGACCCCTGTCAGCTGACATGCCGCCTTCACCCACTCTCTTCCTGCTCTTCATTAACCCCACTCTTTTCTTGCTCTTCATTAACCCCACTCGCTTCCTGCTCTTATTTAACCCCTTCCTGGCTGTGTGTGTGTGTGTGTGTGTGTGTGTGTGTGTGTGTGTGTGTGTGTGTGTGTGTGTGTGTGTGTGTGTGTGTGTGTGTGTGTGTGTGTGTGTGTGTGTGTGTGTAAATCATGGAGTGTCCTCTTACTTGTGTGACAGGACATCCGTATAGTTCTTGATAAGGGTAAACTAACTAACAGTCCAGACTGTCACAGGCCCAACTGAACGAGGTCAGAAACAACAGCAATACCCTTTGGCTTGACATAGAAATCACAGATGACCCCTATCTTGACCTAATCTCCCATGCTGTGATACCTCACTAGAGTTCTTCAATTATTGTTCAGCAGCATTTGTCTAGTCATTGAGCTTATGTCCCAGTCCAAGTAAAGAGGGGAAAAAACAGATGACAAAACATAACAACAAAACACTAACAAAACTAGGACAGAGAAGTGGGTATTGCACATGTAGTCATATGATAAGCTCTGATAGACTGAGGGGCCCAGGAACACTAGTGAGACTGAAAGACGTCAGTGTAACCACAGAGCTAATGCTCATGACCGGCCCTAGGAGCTACGTGTTGCAGTACACGTCCCATGATGCTTTGGGCTTTGGCAGACACTTTCTGTTCATCTGTACAGACTTCAATTATGCCCTCAGCTGGAAAAGTCAGACTCAGTATGAATCTGTGCATTGTACCATAAGCAATACGGCAGACGTGCACACACACACACACACAGATACATACACACATATACCCACAAACCTTCCCCCCACACACAACCTCCCACCTCACTCAACAGCCATACTCCCCCAAACTCGTCCACAAAACAAAGACAAATGGAGCCAAAAGGTTGACCACCTCCTCATCTCTCCTCATCCCTCCTCCTCAGACAGACACAGATCCTCACAGTCCATTTGTTTCAGAGGGATCTAACCCAGGATGTGCATCAGTCAGTAGATCAGGGGGATTTGGCCCACAGTGAGGCCATTAAATTAAACACGGGATGCCAGTGGTTTAAGCCCCCAACATCAATGATTGAATCATAGCTATCGGATTACATCTGAGCTTTAGCAAAATCTAAATGCATATTTATGGCCAAATAGGATTCCCGAGTTGTAATAGTAAGTGTGTGTGTCTGTGTAGTGTTGTGTTTGTGCGTGCGTATGTGTGTGTGTGTGTGTATGTGTGTGTGTCAATTTGTTTGATTAGTGGGAGAAATACTGTAGACAGAAGATAAACTCACTCTGTTACCTGTGAAATTGTGAAATGTACAGTATGTATGTACACACATAGAAGTACACACACAAGATAATGGCTCACGTACAGTACATACGGTACATTAAGCATTTCCGATTATAACTGACTGCAGAGTCCCAATGGAACAAAGATAGTCTCGCATCAAAATTATACGTTCATCCATGTTTCTCAACCGTCAAATTTCGAGAGTTGTTGCAAACGTCAAGGGATTTTTTAAAGATAAGGGTCAAGGTTTGGGATAGGCTTTAAACAAAAATCTCAAAACAACATTTTATCACTGGATTCAAACTTGCAACCTTGGTAATCAGAGGCAGATGCTTACACCCATCTTCCATCCCTGTCCACAATCCCTGTAGCAAATCCGAAGGTAATACCCTAGTGGTCAGTTTCCATGTCAACTCCCAATGTCCTCAGACATGGATGGACGTCAAATACTGACTTGTATCACTGGTGACCTGGCTGAGATAAATAGCATAAAAGTCTGCAGGCATGCACAAACACACACACGCGCACACATAGCTCTGGATAGTGCTTCATTTTCCTCCTTAAATATGGGCTACGTCTTGGCTTGGGTCATTCAACTTTCTAGAGTTTTCCCTGTTAGTTAACACTATCAGTGTTTCCATTTACTGTGGCAATTGTGATCAAATCAATGCAATATTAGCCACTTTCAATGCAACATACTGAAACATAACGAGCAATGCAAGAGATTTTGTTGAAGGCACAAGGTAACGGACTAGAATTCTATTGCGCACGGCTCAGCCCGTACTCTACACAGACCGATGCGGCATAACTAATCAGAGCTACGGTAGGCTTATATCAAATCAAATCACATTTGATTTGTCACATGTGCCGAATACAACAGGTGCAGACCTTACCATGATATGCTTAATTACAAGCCCTTAACCAACAATTCAGTTTTAAGAAAACAGATTTAAGAAAATATTTACTAAATAAACTAAAGTGAAATTAAAATCAAAATTAAATAACAATAGTGAGGCTTTTTACAGGGGGTACCGGTACAGAGTCAATTTGCGGGGTACAGGTTAGTTGAGGTCATTTGTACATGTAGGTAGGGGTAAAGTGACTATGCATAGATGACAAACAGCAAGTAGCAGCAGTGTAAAAACAGGGGGGGGGGTGTCATCAATGTAAATAGTCCAGGTGGCCATTTCATTAATTGTTCAGTAGTCTTATTGCTTGGGGGTAGAAGCTGTTAAGGAGCCTTGCGGACCTAGACTTGGCGCTCTGGTACCGCTTGCCGTGCGGTAGCAGATAGAACAGTCTATGACTTGGGTGACTGGAGTCTTTAACACTTTTTTGGTCCTTCCTTTGACACCGCCTGGTATAGAGGCCTTACAGTCAGATGCCGAGCAGTTGCCAAACCAGGCCGTGATGCAACTGGTCAGGATGCTCTCGATGGTGCAGCTGTATAACTTTTTGAGGATCTGAGGACCCATGCCAAATGTGTTCATCAGTCTCCTGGGGGGGTGTATTGTTGCGTCCTCTTCACAACTTTCTTTGTGTGTTTGGACCATGATAGTTTGTTGGACACCAAGGAACTTGAAACTCTCGACTTGCTCAACTACAGCCCCGTCGATGTGAATGGGGGCTCAACTACAGCCCCTTTTCCTGTAGTGCACGATCATCTCATTTGTCTAGCGAAAAATAGACCATTTTCATAAATGGATCTGTGCCATTTACTTTGAACTGGACTGTTTACAGCTGTGGTCGTGAGTAGATGCGCTTGTTTTGAGATCAAAGCAAGAGCTACATGTAGCCATGTGTGTGCATTTTGTTCATATCCTTTGCTAGTTAGTGAGTTATTAGCCCAGCTATAGATCATTTGTAGTCAACAATAGGGAATTGATTGCTTCCTATAAAAGCACAAAACTTAGAGCTTTTTTTGTCTTAAAGGGGCAGTGTTGTATTTTGAGACAGGCTTGAATAAGCTAAGTAGCCAATAGGCAGAGGGTAGCATCATTTGTCTGATTCTCTGCAATAATGGTTTGGGAATAATAATACATTGTATTTTGTAAAGTGGTTTCTTGCATCAAACAACACAACAACATTTTTAGTCACCTCCTTGTCTGAAGGACAAGTGGATAAACAGATGAATGTCAAGCCCTGCATGTTTTTCCAAAGTCTCATGGAATGTAGGTCTACATTGAACACCACACATTGGCTGCTACTGTAGGCTGAATGATAGAACAGCTATTTCCATGTTAAAATGTTATGGGAGGCATTTTTTCTCCATAGTTTTTTTATGGTAGGCCACTCTGGTAGTCCTACATTATGATCAAATAGCCACAGTTGTCTACTTGGCCACTGTTCAAACTGTCACTTAAAGCAGGTACAGCCCCAGTGTTCACAATAAAGTGCGCTGTAAGTTGCACAGAACTTTCACAATGTTCAATTTTGCACTCAGCAGATGTGCAATTTGCTCAATGCCTAAAAAAAATTGAGGGAACATTAGTCATAAGTCCCCATCTGTAACGTGATACTTCCCTTCTCAGACTAAATAAGACCCATTCCAAACCCAAAAGGAAACGTGTCATAGGCAACCTATGCTGTATGCTTGGCTATAAAACTTGCATGGCTGGCTCTGTACTGGATACTGAATAGACCATTAAAAAAAACATCCATTCACAAATGCAAACATACAACACACAACACAAATGTAGTAGTAGCAACTAATACAGACAGTCTCTCTCATTGTATGTGTGTGCACGTGTGTGGGTTAGTTCATGCATGTGTACGTGTGTGTGTGCGCGTGCATGCATGCGTTTGTTCGTTTATGCATGTGTTTACATGTGTGTGTCTGTGCGTGTGTGTCTGTGTGTGTGCACATGTTTGTACGTGTGTGTGTGTAACAGCAGGACAAAGCTCAAAGTGTCTCACTACCCCCTGAGGTTGTGTGGTCAGTGATACACCATCATATGGAATTCAGCTGAAGAGAGACTAAACGTTTATTTGGATCAACGCAGAGTGCAATTACTCATACACAGCTGTGACTGGATCACCGTGTGTTTGCATGTACACTGCATATTGCATTCATTTGTTCAGTTTCTTTGTGTTTATGTGTATTTCGTTATGTTCTTTTATGAATGAACACAATAGATGAATGTGTATGTACAGTACCAGTCAAAAGTTTGGACACACCTCCAGGGTATTTCTTGATTTTGACTATTTCCTACATTGTAGAATAATAGTGAAGACATCAACACCATGAAATAACACATGGAATCATGTAGTAACCAAAAAAAGTGTTAAACAAATCAAAATAGATTTTATATTGGAGATTCTTCAAAGTAGCCATCCCTTTGCACAATCTTGGCATTCTCTCAACCAGCTTCATGAGGTAGTCACCTGGAATGCATTTCATTTAACAGGTGTGCCTTGTGAAAAGTTCATTTGTGGAATTTATTTCCTTCTTAATGCGTTTTAGTCAATCAGTTGTGTTGTGACAAGGTAGGGGTGGTATATAGAAGATAGCCCTATTTGGTAAAAGACCAAGTCAATATTATGGCAAGAATTATCATGTTTTAGGGAATATCCAGATACAGACAGTGTCGAAGTAACAAACGTGTATTAAAAAGTGTATTACTAGAACAGGGGGCAGGCAAAACGACAGGTCGAGGGCAGGCAGAGGTCAGTAAAGGCAAAAGTCCAAAAGGTACAGACCGGCAGGCAGTCTCAGGGTCATGGGCAGGCAGAGGTCAATAAAACAGTGTGGTGTGAAAAGGTACAGAATGGCAGGCAGGGTGAGGGCAGGCAGAGTGGTCAAAACCGGGAAAACTAGAAACAGACAGGGGCAAGGGGAAAACCGCTGGTAGGCTTGGCGAACAAAACGAGCTGGCAACAGATAAACAGAGAACACAGGTATAAATACACTGGGGATAATGGGGAAGATGAGCGACACCTGGAGGGGTGGAGACAAGCACAAAGACAGGTGAAACATATTAGGTTGTGACAAAGAAGAGCTCAAATGAGCAAAGAGAACGACAGTCCATCATTACTTTAACACATGAAGGTCAGTCAATATGATAAAATATTCAAGAACTTTTAAAGTTTCTTCATGTGCAGTTGCAAAAACCATTAAGAGCTATGATGAAACTGGTTCTCATGAGGACCACCACAGGAAAGAAAGACCCAGAGTCACCTCTACTGCAGAGGATAAGTTCATTAGAGTTACCAGCCTCAGATTGCAGCCCAAATAAAGAAACCACTACTTAAGGACACCAATAATAAGAAGAGACTTGCTTGGCCCAAGAAACACAAGAAATGGAAATTCGACCTGTGGAAATCTGTCCTATGGTCTGATGAGTCCAAATGTGCGATTTTAGGTTCCAACCACAGTGTCTTTGTGAGAGACGCAGAGTAGGTGAACAGATGATCTCCTCATGTGTGGTTCCCACCGTGAAGCATGGAGGAGGAGGTGTGATGGTGTGGGGGTACTTTGCTGGTGACACTGTCAGTGATTTATTTAAAATTCAAGGCACACTTAAGCAGCATGACTACCACAGCATTCTGAAGTGATAGTTTGAGGAGTTTAGTCCCACTAGTTTGCACTTAGTGGGACTATCATTTGTTTTTCAACAGGACAATGACCCAAAACACACCTTCAGGCTTTGTAAGGGCTATTTCTGGCCTCCAGAATCACCAGACCTCAACCCAATTGAGATGATTAGGGATGAGTTGGGCCGCAGAATGAAGGAAAAGTAGCCAACAAGTGCTCAGCATATGTGACTCACCACCTGGATTCGGTCTTATGTAGCAACATTTCCATTTTTTTTTTTACATTGAATAAAATTAGAGACTCATAGCTACAAAATGGTATATCATACACTGCATTTGAGGAAACACTGGGAAAGTAATTATGCTTTGAAAATTGGTCAACTTAAACTCACTTTTGAGAAAACCCTCTTTCAATGTTTTTGTACAACTATTGGAGAGCCCTTCTTTGTCTATACCCATTCAGCATTGTTCACACCCCTTTAAGTCTTAGCTCCACTCATTTCTTTAAGTGTTGATCCAACCATTCTGTACTAACTTGCCAGCTACTTCCAGACATCTAAGAGAGAGAGAGAACAGCTCACGGAACATTAATCGCCCTATCGCGTTCAGAGCGCACACTGGACGCTCTACCTAATAAGTAGGGTTGTTCAGAAAGCTCTGACCTCGCAACTACAGTCAAGCACCCATGCGAACTGGCTAACATTGGCTCGCTACTTCCAGACACATAACAAATTTATTTTTTATTTTTTTCAATTTTACCCTGTTTTCTCCCCAATTTCGTGGTATCCAATTGTTTAGTAGCTACTATCTTGTCTCATTGCTACAACTCCCGTACAGGCTCGGGAGAGACGAAGGTTGAAAGTCATGCGTCCTCCGATACACAAACCAACCAAGCCGCACTGCTTTTTAACACAGCGCGTATCCAACCCGGAAGCCAGCTGCACCAATGTGTCGGAGGAAACACTGTGCACCTGGCAACCTTGGTTAGCGCGCACTGCGCCCGGCCCGCCACAGGAGTCACTGGTGCGCGATGAGACAAGGATATCCCTACCGGCCAACCCGTCCCTAACCCGGACGACGCTGTGCGTTGCCCCACGGACCTCCCGGCCATGGCCGGTTACGCCAGAGCCTGGGCGCCAACCCAGAGTCTCTAGTGGCACAGCTGGCGCTGCAGTACAGCGCCCTTAACCACTGCGCCACCCGGGAGGCCCCAGAAAACACCCACTCTGACCATTTTACTCGCCCTAGCAGAGCTGGTTAGGCTTTTTTCATGTTATCCAGAGCGTTGGTGACTGTAACTGTGCTGCTGGCAACAATTGAATGATGCTTTGTTGCTGACACCAGACATATTCAACGGGTTTTGAGCGTTCAAAAATGCATAAGTTATTCTGCGCTCTGGCACACTGAGACGAGAGTCTTTTGTTAAGAAATGTAGCTAGGTAAATAATGAATCCCAATGCATGACATAACGTTAGTTAGCTAGCTAACAGTACACTTGAACAAAAAATGAAAATACTTTGTCAAAATTAGAGTGGAGTCTTTTGTTAAGACATGTAGCTAGCTAGCTAAACAGCGGGAAGGTTGCACTTTTTCTGTGTTTAAACCAACTGGGCTCATAATTTAACAATTGTATTCATATTTACAGATGGCATACACGTTTGATATTAAGGCACATGAAAAGTCACATATTTGAGAAGTTATTTCTGCCAAAAAACGCATTATGTTAAAAAAAAATGTTTACATTCAAACAGCTCTCCTCTGAAGTTGTGACTTGCGACATACGCCTAGTTTCCTGAATCGGGTCACATATGTGGGAACGCCTTCAAGACTGTTGGAAAATCATTCCTCATGAAGCTGGTTGAGAGAATGCCAAGAGTGTGCAAAGCTGTCATCAAGGCAAAGGGTGGCTACTTTGAAGAATCTCAAATATAAAATATAGGTTGATTTGTTTAACACTTTTTTGATTACTACATGATTCTATATGTGTTATTTGATAGTTCTGATGTCTTCACTATTATTCTACAATGCATAAAATAGTACAAATAAAGAACCCTGGAATGAGTAGGTGTGTCCAAACTTTTGACTGGTAATGTATATTATGCATATATCTGTTGTTTTTACCTGAGCAACCAAAAGCCAAAGGTATTGGGCATTGTTAAGAGCTTAAAGTCTTGGTCAAGATTATTGGCTTGGATCACAATGATAATAACACAATGGAGCAAAAGCATTCCTCATCCTACCTACTACCTGGCATGAGGACTCCTTGCTGTCACCAGTCCACCTGGCCGTGCTGCTGCTCCAGTTTCAACGGTTCTGCCTGCGGCTATGGAATCCTGACCTGTTCACCGGACGTGCTACCTGTCCCAGACATGCTGTTTTCAACACTCTAGAGATAGCAGGAGTGGTAGAGATACTCTTAATGATCGGCTATGAAAAGCCAACTGACATTTACTCCTGAGGTGCTGACTTGCTGCACCCTCGACAACTACTGTGATTATTATTATTTGACCATGCTGGTCATTTATGAACATTTGAACATCTTTGCCATGTTCTGTTATAATCTCCACCCGGCACAGCCAGAAGAGGACTGGCCACCCCTCATCGCCTGGTTCCTTTCTAGGTTTCTTTCTAGGGAGTTTTTCCTAGCCACCGTGCTTCTACACCTGCATTGCTTGCTGTTTGGGGTTTTAGGCTGTGTTTCTGTACAGCACTTTGAGATATCAGCTGATGTACGAAGGGCTATATAAATAAATTTGATTTGATAAATTTGATCCCTCTCTTAACGGTTTGAGTTGTTTAAGCTAGAAAAATGAAATAACACACACCCAACCAAATAGAATATAAGATGCAGCTCAAACTCACCATAGTCTCTACATACTTCAGGGGTATGTCGTTACCAGGTGCCTAAAAGAGTAATGGGAGAGAGAGAGAAAGGGAGAAAAGAAGGAGAGAGAGAGCGAGAAAGAGAGAGAGAAGCTGAGACCACTGTAAATACAGTATACAACCTGCAATGGGGAAGATTGGTTGTGATTATACCTTTTATAGACTGTTTGCATTAGCACTGTTTTATATACACTACTTCACACTTGAATGGCCAATATCCTTGCTATGGGGGGAGGGGGCAGGCTGTATCACATCCGGCCGTGATTGGGAGTCCAATAGGGCGGCACACAATTGGCCCAGCATCAGATTTGGCCGAGGTAGGCGTCAATGTAAATATCTGACTTGCCTATTTAAATAAAGGTTACATTTAAAAAATTTAAAAAAAGATTAATAAAAAATTATTCTGTGCCAATGTTTATCCCACAGTATGTGTCATAATCCGACCTTGGGCAAACGTTTTTCTTTCAATTACTAATATGCAGTTGATTTAGCTCCAGAACCAACAGCGCCAAAAATGCAAACCCCACCCAATGTAATTGAAATAAAAACAAATAGTATTTTGACCCAGGTCAATCTTCTGTCATGTCATATTTCTATAGTGTTTTGTCTGAAAGGGTGCTTTTCGAGGACCTAGAATTCCTTAGTGACCGATCTGGGTAAAAGTGGAGCTGGTATATGCCTTGAGTGCGTAGGAGCATCCATAAAACCTTTGAGGTAAATATTTACACTAGGGCCTATATTTTCAGCTGGCGTTAAGGCGACGCTAGTGTCAAACGCATGCTCTTTGGCAACTTTGACCAGCGCTATGCTATTTTCCACACCCTACTTTCCACTTTCATCTGTTGGACCTAACTGTCAAATCGTAGAGATCAGCTTGAAGCCTGGCTATTTGCCTGTTAGTTTATCTTTCACGTGGCAAAGTCACTAACAGGCGATGGTGATGGTAGGCTAATCTTATTATTTGGGCAATGTCCAATAATCGAACATGCAGTGCATTTAAAAAATGTCAATGCAAGGTGTGTGTCCATAGTCTCAGAGGCCTTGTCTGCATTATACGCTCACAGGGAGCAATTACAGTGGCTTGCGAAAGTGCCTCATCCCCTTGGCATTTTTCCTATTTTGTTTTTTTACAACTTGGAATTAAAATAGACTTTTTGGGTGTTTGTATCATTTGATTTACACAACATGCCTACCACTTTGAAGATGCTAAATATTTTTTCTTGTGAAACAAGAACATTTGAGCGCACATAACTATTCACCCCACAAAAGTCAATACTTTGTAGAGCCACCTTTTGCAGCAATTACAGCTGCAAGTCTCTTGGTGTATGTCTCTATAAGCTTGACACATCTAGTCACTGGGATTTTTGCCCATTCTTCAAAGCAACTGCTCCTTCAAGTTGGATGGGTTCTGCTGGTGTACAGCAATCTTTAAGTCATACCACAGATTCTTAATTGAATTGAGGTCTAGGCTTTGACTAGGCCATTCCAAGACATTTAAATGGTTCCCATTAAACCAGTCGAGTGTTGCTTTAGAAGTATGCTTAGAATCATTGTCCTACTGGAAGGTGAACCTCCGTCCCAGTCTCAAATCTCTGGAAGACTAAAACAGGTTTCCCTCAAGAATTTCCCTGTATTTAGCGGTGTCCATCATTCCTTAAATTCTGACCAGTTTCCCAGTCCCTGCCGATGAAAAACATCCCCACAGCATGATGCTGCCACCACCATGCTTCACTGTGGGGGTGGTGTTCTCAGTCAGGGTGATAAGAGGTGTTGTGTTTGCCCCAGACATAGCGTTTTCCCTGAAGGCCAAAAATATAAATTTGAGTCTCATCTGCCCAGAGTACCTTCTTCCATATGTTTGGGGAGTCTCCCACATGCCTTTTGGCGAACACCAAACGTGTTTGCTTATTTTTTCTTTAAGCAATGTCTTTTTTCTGGCCACTCTTCCGTAAAGCCCAGCTCTGTGGAGGGTATGGCTTAAAGTGGTCCTATGGACAGATACTCCAATCTTCGCTGTGGAGCTTTGCAGCTCCTTCAAGGTTATCTTTGGTCTCTATGTTAACTCTCTGATTAATGCCCTCCTTGCCTGGTCCATGAATTTTGGTGGGCGGCCCTCTCTTGGCAGGTTTTGATATTTTGATTGTTTAACACTTTTTTGGTAACTACATGATTCCATATGTGTCATTTCATAGTTTTGATGTCTTCACTATTATTCTACAATGTAGAAAATAATAAAATAAAGAACCCTGGAATGAGTAGGTGGGTCCAAACTTTTGACTGGTAATGTATATTATGCATATATCTGTTGTTTTTACCTGAGCAACAGAAAGCCAAAGGTATTGGGCATTGTTAAGAGCTTAAAGTCTTGGTCAAGATTCTTAGAGGCTATTTTGAAGAATCTCAAATATAAAAAACATACAATTTTGTTAAGGGTGTGTACTGGAAGGGGAAGTCAGGTGCAGGAGAGCAGAGTGTAGTGAACAGTCACACTCTTTATTCCGGTCCAACGAAAGCACAAAAGTACATAAAGTAAAGTACATGTGCTTAAACATGGAACATAGACAAAAAGTATGGCACGTAACAATACCCACGTAACATAAATACAATTTCACACAAAGACATGGAGGGGAACAGAGGACTAAATACATGCAGTGTGATTTGGGAATGAAAACCAGATGTGTATGGAACAAGACAAAACAAATGGAAATATGAACAATGGAGCGGCGATGGCTAGAAAGCCGGACGCCGCCCGAACAAAGAAAGGAGCCCACTTCGGTAGAAGTCGTGACACTTTTTTGGTTACTACATTATTCCATATGTGTTATTTCATAGTTTTGATGTCTTCACTATTATTGTACAATGTAGAAAATAGTAAAAAATTAAGAAAAAATGTGGAATGAGTAGGTGTGTCCAAACTCTTGACTGATACTGTATTTGTTTTAATAGAACATTTTATACATTTAAAAAACATATATATATTTTATATGTAATTTTATTTAAAAAATGTAACCCATTTTTCTACCCAATTAGTAAATACAGTCTTGTCCCATTGCTGCAACTCACGTACGGACTCGGGAGAGGAAAAGGCTGAGAGCCATGTGTCTTCCGAAAACACAACCCTGCCAAGCTGCACTGCTTCTTGACACACTGCTCGCTTAACCCAGAAGCCAGCCGCACCAATGTGTCGGAGGAAACACCATACAACTGGCAACCGGGTCAGCGTGCATGCGCCCAGCCTGCCACAGGAGTCGCTAGATCGCGATGGGACGAGGACATCCCGGCCCGGCCAAAACCTCCCCTAACCTGGACGACGCTGGGCCAATTGTGCTCCGAGTCTGGGTCTCTCTGACATGGCCGGCTGTGACACAGCCCGGGATCAAACCCGGGTCCCTAGTGATGCTTTAGACCTCTGTTTCACTCGGGAGACTCTGTAAATACACAACTTGAAGCAACCACATATTTAGCCATGGAGCAAGTTCTGATTGGCCAGTGAGGTATAAAGCCTTGACACAATTTGTTCATTTATCAAAACCCAGTCGTTTTGCGTCACCACCAGCTACTGCGCACATAATTTCAGTTGTGAAAATACAGATACGCACCCTCAAATCTGTAGCGGCACCGCCAGCACCAAGTTTGTTAAAATAGTGCACTAAGAGACACATCTCTTCTGTTAGCCCAGCCCAGAGACCATCTCCATCCCCACTGCTGCAGAACACCCATCACAACCATTTACAGCCATGGAGAGAGAGAGAGAGAGAATGAGAGAGACAGAGAGCGAGAGAGAGAGATATGTCCAAAAACATTGTTTATTTATAATGACCCAGGCCTCAAGGAATCCATGATGTCATTGGTCAGGGTGGCTCTGGCTAGCTTCAAATTGTTAGAGTGATATGAGGAGCCAAGGAGAGGGACGATAGCCTATATACACACAAACTAAGTAAGAAGACCGGAATTCAATAGTAAAGCAGTGCGTATCAAAGCCTTCTGCGCTGGGTTCAAAAAACTAGGACTTGGAACGATATGGGATGTATGATTCAAATGTATAATACAGCTACAGACACAACCACGAAGGATATGTGTGCATGTGTGCAAATTATCCGTCTCATTGACTCAAAGCGTTACAGTTAGGGGTTCATAGTTCACAGAACAGAACAGTTCTAACACTAAGGGAACAGTCCAACACATAATTTGGGGAGTATAGCCTACAAATCCCGCCAAGTTCAGACAGCGCCTGAAAGAGACAATACTTGGTCCTGTGTGGATTATTTGGCAAGACTGTAGGGCTAGCAATACCATGGTTGAGGGTTCATTTGCCACAAGGATCACATACACGTACAAAAAATGTATGCACTGTACTGTAAGTTATTTTGGAGAAAAGTATCTGCTAAGTTTAGTTTAGTTTATTAGTATCCCCATTAGCTATTGCGCGTACAGCAGCTACTGTTCCTTGGGTCCACATAAAATGTACAAATACGTGACAAAGTACAGAGACAACAAGAGACAACAAAAATACTATTTACACAGTATTCATATATACATATTCATATTATTATATACAGTACAGTTGAATTAGATATTTAGAAAGAGGAGAGGCACTGGGGATACAATACACTACATGACCAAAAGTATGTGGACACCTGGTCGGTCGAACATCTCATTCCAAAATCATGGGCATTAATATGGAACAATTTGACGAACTGACTTGTTGGAAAGGTGGCATCCTATGACGTTGCCATTTGAATGTCACTGAGCTCTTCAGTAAAGACATTGTACTGTCAATGTTTGTCTATGGAGATTGAATGGCTGTGTGCTCAATTTTATACACCTGTCAGCAACGGGTGTGGCTGAAATAGCTGAATCCAATAATTTGAAGGGGTGTCCACATACTTGTGTATATATAGTGTATGTTAAACTTGCTTCTGCCTGAGTAACCTCTGGTGGTAGAGGGTTCCAGGATGACACGCCTCTATACATAACTGGGCAACGCATTAAATCTGTTTTTGGTTTGGGTACCGTGAAGAAACTGGTATGTCTGGTGGGCTATGTATGTCTGTTTAAAGTGCATGCAATGCCATGAGGGATACCACACTGTACAAGCTTCCATTGCATAATACTCTGTAGTTCTATTGGATAAGTAACTCTCCAACCATGTGATACAAGTGGTTAGACATTTTCAACTCACAAATATTTATTAAAAAGACCAGAAGAGAAGTAGTCAATTTCTCCACAACCCTCAACCATTCAAGACTATCATGCATGTTGTAGATGTTAGTTCTGTGTGTGGAGATAAGGGGAAGGCGTGCTGCTTTGTTTTAAGCCAGCTGCAGCTTTGCTAGGTCTTCCTATTCTGCACCCGACAATATTACCAGACAGTAATCAAGATGGGACAAGATCAAAGCCTGAACAATTAGTACAGTTGATCTTTGTGTCAAAAATGCAGAAGAATATTTTTTTATAACAGACAAATCTCTCCCCATCTTCACAACAACTTTGTCAATATGACTTGGCCATGATAACTGATCATTTTTTTCAATGGTTACACTCTTTCTCCAGTTGAGGTTTAGGTCCAAGAGAATGCTTTGAATCAAAACAATGCTTTTGGTTTTAGATGTATTTAAGACCAGTTTATTGTTAATTACACATTCTAACACTGACTGTAACTCCTTGCTAAGATTCTCAGTGAGATCATTGGCTGAAGGTGCTGATGTGTAGAGTGTGCAAACGTGTAAGACAAGTGGCAAATCATTTGTAAAAATAGAGAAGAGTAACAGCCCAAGGCAAGTGCCATGAGGGATACCACACTGTAAAGCGTCCATTGAAGAATACTCTCTAGTTCTTTTGGATAAATAACTCTCCAACCATGTGATGGCAGGTGATGTAAAGCCATAAATAAGTGAGATTTTCTTCAATAAGAAATTATGATCAATAACATCAAAGGCTGCACTGAAATCTAACGATACAGAATATAACACCATAACCCAAATATGAGGAAAAAGCCAAAAGATCAAAACAACAAACTACAAATAATAAAATACACTACTGATCCAAATGTAGGAGTGTCACGCAATCTCTGGTTGGCCAAGTTGTCTCCTCTAGTGAGAAGGCGTGTCAGCTAGGGGAAATGTCTTGGTAATGGACAAGAAAACACGTAGTGATCCTCGCAACAGTACAACTGGTCTGTGAATTTGTATCCAGGCCAAATTCCATGGCCAGACATTTTCTTCCCAAAACAACGTTTGGCCACACCGTCCTATTGTAATAGAGAGCCTGGAGTCTAGTTACTGAACAAAGGCCTGTGTGAGATCATACTGTACACACACATACTGTAAACATCTGTGTGTGTACAGTACACATGCTTTTACATGGTTTTTATTGTGTAGTGTCACAGTATGTAGAGGTCCAACTCACAAAACACAGCTGGTTAGTAGAAAGACAGATGTGGAATGGCAGTGAAATGGTATTCTAGCCATAATGTTACACCGTGAAAAGTATGACAAAACAGACAGAGGCTCGGTATGAAGTCGAAAGTTAGATCGAAAGGTGTGATGTCATAGACTGGGTTTATTGTGTCTTACAGAGGAGTTGGGACAACATAGACTGGGGGTATGAGGTCATAGACACTGAGCTGGAAGGTTAGAGGCAGAATATGTGATGTCAGAGAGACTGTTGGTATGATATCATAGAGACTGTGTGCATATGAGACTGACTGTGTGTGTGGTCTCATAAACTGAGAGTGCAAAAGGTCATAGAGACATGTGGGTATGAGATCATAGAGACTGAGAGGGTATGAGGTCATAGCGACTGAGTGGATATGAGGTCATAGAGACTGAGTGGGTATAAGGTCATCATAAACTAGATTCAGCCGTGGGCCGATTTGTTATTTCGCGGATGGTCATAATGACAAATAATTTGTAGACAGCAAATTGACTGCAGAAGTCCAAACAGATATAATATTTGAGTAAAACATAATAATTTCAAACCTTGCTTACATTTGTAAACGATCACATAGATTATGTGTGGGAATACTTTGGAACAGATTTCCTAAATTAAAATAATTTAGAGCTGATTTGCTGGTGTTCTTACAGTTTTTTATGTCCAACAATAAATAACTAAAATATACAGTATACATACATTTTTTTGCACAGAAAATATTGGGGGCCAAATAAAATCACACGTGGGCCAAATTCAGCCCTCTGGCCACCAGTTGAGGAACCCTGTCATAGAGACTGAGGGGGTATGAGGTCATAGAGACTGAGTGGGTATACTCCAAGTCGATTTTAATGTACTAATAAGAAATTCCCCTCAACCATGCCCACAAATTGAGGAAAACAAATATTTTTCCCCATTCATCCCCACTGTAAAAGAGCCAACTTCGTCGTCAATTTATTTTGTTCTGCAGAAGTAACAAAACACGACAAAAAAAGCTGCTGTGTTGTTCAATATGTACGTAACCAGCTATGTGTGAAAACATTTCATCACAGGTAAGACAGTTAACTATTTTTAGCTGTATCGTCCATTTGTTTGTGCTATTGGTCTTGGCTAGCTTAATGTTCTGGTAGGTAGCTAGCTAGCACTCACTCATGTGGCTGCCAGCACCATCATGAAAAGGGGAATGAGGGATACCGGTACAACATTACGTTTTTCAAAATAGTGAGAAAAGTCGGGAGCAGGCAGTGTTAATAAGTAATCTTTAGACATGTTGTACTTTTCATAAATGTAGTTTTGTAATTTACTAAAACAAGCAGACAAGAAAAGTGCGTTTGGAAAAGGTCAAGTTTTTGCTGTGAGCCAATGGGGCGACCTAGGTAACCACATATTGTTTTCTCCACAGGCGGGCATGGCCGCGACGTTCTGTCTAATACCGACTGGGACTATGAGGTCAGAAAGACTGAGTATGTATGAGGTCAAAGGGACTGCGTGTGTATGAGGTCATATAGACTGAGTGGGTATTAGGCCAGAGAGACTGTGGGTATGACATCATAGACTGAGAGGGTATGAGGTCAGAGAGACTGGGTGGTTATGATGTTAGAGAGTCTAGAGACTGAGTGGGTAATAGGGTGTCATAGAGACTGAGTGGAAGGTCATAAAGACAGAGTGGATATGAGGTCAGAGACTGATGGGATTTGATGTCATAAAGACTGAGCAGGTATGAGGTCAGAGAAAGGCCTGGACACCTGACTTAATCACATGCAATTGCAGTGTGTCTGTGATAAGTGTGACATAAACATGTAAGGCCAGTATTCAGTCCATGTGCAACTCACATGGACTGTACATAGAGCCTCCTTTGATAGATTCACATAACTCAAATAATTATAAGTCACCCTTGGAAGCGCTCAAGAAGAAAGGTACAGTGTAGGGAGTTTCCCAGTGTGAGGACACAAATATACCTAAACAGAGTCTCCTTGGAAATGACACACAGCTAAATATAATCACCAGGCCAGCTCATTTAGATGCCACATCTCTAGCGAATTCAGCTAGAGATTCTCTCATCTCTTTCTCCCTCCTTCCTCCCTCCTTCCTACTCTCCTTCCTCCTTCCTTCCTACTCTCCTTTCTTCCTCCTTCCTACTCTCCTTCCTCCCTCCTCCCTCCCTCCTTCCTACTCTCCTTCCTACTCTCCTTCCTACTCTCCTCCCTCCCTCCTTCCTACTCTCATTTCTTCCTCCTTCCTACTCTCCCTCCCTCCCTCCCTCCCTCCCTCCCTCCCTCCCTCCCTCCCTCCCTCCCTCCCTCCCTCCCTCCCCCTCCCTCCCTCCCTCCCTCCCTCCCTCCCTCCCTCCCTCCCTCCCTCCCTTCCCTTCCCTCCCTCTCCTCCTCCTCCCTCCCTCCTTCCTCTCCCTTCCTCCCTCCTTCCTACTCTCCTTCCTACTCCTCCTTCCTCCCTCCTTCCTACTCTCCTTCCTACTCTCCTTCCTCCCTCCTTCCTACTCTCCTTCCTCCCTCCTTCCTCCTTCCTCCCTCCCTCCTTCCTACTCTCCTCCCTCCCTCCTTCCTACTCTCCTTCCTCCTTCCTACTCTCCTCCCTCCCTCCTTCCTTCCTACTCTCATTTCTTCCTCCTTCCTACTCTCCTTCCTCCCTCCTTCCTTCTTACTCTCATTTCTTCCTCCTTCCTACTCCCTCCCTCCCTCCCTCCCTCCCTCCCTCCCTCCCTCCCTCCTTCCTTCCTACTCTCCTTCCTTCCTCCCTCCTTCCTACTCTCCTTCCTCCCTCCTTCCTACTCTCCTTCCTACTCTCCTCCCTCCTTCCTTCCTACTCTCATTTCTTCCTCCTTCCTACTCTCCTTCCTCCCTCCTTCCTTCCTCCTTCCTACATCCCCCTCCCTCCTCCTTCCCTCCCTCCCTCCCTCCCTCCCTCCCTCCCTCCCTCCCTCCCTCCCTCCCTCCCTCCCTCCCTCCCTCCCTCCCTCCCTCCCTCCCTCCTTCCTACTCTCCTTCCTCTCCTCCTTCCTCTCTCCTTCCTTCCTACTCTCCTTCTATCTTTATTATATCCCTATATGGTCACCTCAATGTTTTTTCTAGACCATGGTGCTCTTTTGAGATTTCAAAATACATACTGTACCATCTGCGTTGGTCTACGTTTTATGAATACATCCTGTACAGTCACAATATATAAAAACTCCTCATGATGCTGTGTGTATATGTGTCAATTGAACTGTTGATACTAAAACCTTGATTGCCAATTCATTTTGTTTTTGGTCTGAGCAATGTCGTTCCCAGTTTTCTTTAATGAAAAGGAGAGATGAAAAGCATGGGTGAATGCAGAATCACAGGCTATTTACCCCTAAATCATTTTGGAAAGCCTAATTTGCGAAGTTATGAAACACGTCAAAACGTATATGTTTTTTAAGGGTTTTCACATTCTTTGCATGACATTCTACAGATTTATGCCCCAATGAAAATTCCTCAATCCATGCAGGTTCAAAAATGTATCCCATCAAGGGAGCATGTGCTTTCCTTTACATTTATTACTTGGGATTGGAAAAAATGGCATGTTTCATTCTCACCTGTTCTCCCATAATCATTTGTTTCTAGACAGAAAGCAGTATAGTTATGGTAGAGAGGGAAAATGCACAATCGACGAGTTGAGTAAAATGATCTAACGCTACACTGCCTCATGCTGGTGAGGATAGGAACTGCAGCCTAAATACAAAGCAAGGCTACTGGAATTCAGGCCTAACCAATCTCTAGTGTCAAACTCATTCCATGGAGGGCCGAAAGTCTGCTGGTTTTGGTTATTTCCTTTTAATTTGTGTTCAAAGAAGACTCAGACAACCAGGTGAGGGGAGTTCCTAACTAATCATGACCTTAATTGACCAATCAAGTGCAAGAGAGGAGTGAAAATCTGCAGACAATCGGCCCTCTATAGAATGATTTTGACACGTGCTCTAGACCCTACCCTCTTGACAGTTGCGTAGATCTGAAAGGATTGGATGGGTGTATTTTATGGCAGAAATGTCACCTTTCAGAACTACATGAAGTGGGTTTACTGTCTAGGGGCTGTCTGGACAGCCTTCAATGTTTTAAAAATGGAACTTTAACCCCCCTGCCAAGCATGCTTTCTCAAACCACGGAGCTCAAGACATCTTTCAACTTCTCACACATGAATACACTTTTATTTATGCTTCTGTCAACAACATTGAACATTTACCTTAGTTTTGGCACAATCATGAGGGAGGCAACAGAAAGAAACTGTTTGTTTACTAAAATAAGGACAGGATGGCTGTTTGGCAGGAGACAAAGTAGATGTGAGTTTCCTGTCAAAGCCCTCTTATGTCTGACACCTAAAAAGGCAATGCTGTTTCGCCTGTCTCAAAGCTGCATCCAAGCCAATTACAGGTTGATTTAAAACCCTAGGTTGACGTCCAGACAATGCGGAATATGTGATGATTAATAAATAAACAGCCCTTCAAATTCCTCATGGACTGTTAAGGGAGCTACCTGGCACTGTCCCCGGTATTAATAATATAATAGTTGGTGGGCGAATATCACAAACATACTGCACACACGTACACATGCTCAATTCCATTTCCACAAACAACCACAAACAGAAAATTAAAGAAAACGTTTATTTCAAGCAAGTGAATGGAGACAGAGACAAACACGCACACTTATAAAAAGTAACACACAGGCACAAGCACAGACCTATAGGTACAGTCGCTCTGACAGACACAAATTTAAACATGCAAACATACATTTTAAATACACACATTCCCCCCTAACACACAAACTGTATCAACCCCAACACACACAGGCACAATTTACCCACACACGCAAACATCTGCTAGTCTCCCATGCTTAGCAGCCCCATCTGCAGCATTTCACAGAACATGGTTTAGAAATGTAAACATAAACGATGATGGAGAGAGGAGGGGGAGGTGGGCTCCCTGGTCTTTAGCTCCCACTCATACACAATTCAGGGCCTACGATCTCATGGTGGGTTTCTATGGAAACAATCCAATGCTGGAATTCAAAACTGAGCCACGCAGAGCTGTGGGAACCTCCTGAGCCAGCAGTGTCCATAAACGACCTCTGACCTCTCTCAAAGTTTGCACTAGGACCCGGAAGGACGGAGGTCACACGCAGGCCAGCCAGATCGACCCATCCCAAATGGACTCTTCAGCTCTCTCTGTTACATAACACATGACATTCTGGTATGCACGAGAGACTAGGGTTCTGTGATTATAAACAACTGTGGGGGACGACGAGGACACACCAGTGGGGACGGAGTGATGCTAGTCTGCTCATTCTCACTCAGTTTGGAATGTGTTCTCTCTTTCCTCTCTCTCTCTCTCACCCTTTCTTTCCCTTCTCTCTCCTGTCTCATGTCCTATTATGGCTAACAGGGTTCGGTCACTGATACAACCACAGCATACACAGATGATGACGTAACCCAATGGCCGACGAGGACTTCCATGACTTCCAATCTGAGCCAAAACTATGAGGGTTCTGTGATTTCCCCCATTGTTTGTTTTCCTGTGTACAAATATGCCTAGCTGTCTCTCGCCTTGTATATTTGGACGGGTCAAAGAGAGAGTGAATCAAAACTTTCCTGAAGAGAACAGTTCTACACGCAACTCAGTGGAGTCCAGCTGTATCCATATACTACACAAAGCACACCATTGGCTGTTTTACCTAAACTCTTGTCCTCCGGGGACTTTCATTTTTGAAGTCAAGGCACTTATTGTGAAGAAAAAAAAAAGAATGCTAACCAGAAAAATCTTTCATGTGGCCTAGCTTCAGCTGACACATGCACATTAACACACAATCAATACTTGTCATCAATACTGGTCGACACCTTTCAGTTCATTATATAATGTGTATGTACAGCTGGTAAAAAGAAACATCCATCTTTCACTTGGCATATACAACATGGATGGCCAACCTTACGTGGTTCCCATGTATATGCACATGCCTACGAGATAGGAATCACATAATATTATGGGATACTTGGTCCTGTCCTGTATACAGAACGTAATATGGCATATCAGCCAAGTATGTGCAGCTGTAAACACTGGGCTAATTGAAAAGATCTTGCCCATCTCTGCGCCACAGTTAGAGTCATTACACAGCAATGCACTGGCACAATTCCCCAGCCGTGGTTTGTGTTGGTTTTGTGTGTGTGTGTGTCTGGATGACGTAGGTGTCGGAGGCATTGACTGAGAAACAGCTTTGAGTGGATACAGGTAAACACAAGCCTGAGGGGATTGTATAAAGGTGTATGTGAATCATTACGTGTGTGAGTGCTGCATGTGTATGTATGTCTGTGCGTGTTTCAAACCTAAAACCAGTTTACTATGTTCTGCTCTCTCTCCCTCTGTCTCTCTCTCCATACTCTCTCTCTCTCTCCACAATCTCTCTCTGGGAAATGAAATCGCAGGCCCAGCGTTAGTTAACATGAGGGCACGTCTCAGGAATGTACTACCCAGCATGCCCCACTCTACGCCACGCACCTCCAAGCATGGGAGCATGGGAGTCCCGCTGGGGGAGCTATCGCCTCATCACTCACTCTGAGGACATCCTTATCGCACCATGATCAAACCAGAGCTTCCACAAGACAGCTCACATTGGACACCCCACTCTCCAACACACTGGAGTCCACAGAAATGTATTGATGCTATTGATCTCTATGCTGTAGTGTCGGCTCTATAGGCTACATCCCTTTGCTGGTTACGTCCTAACTATGTATTTCTCCCTCACATAGGGTACTGTACTTTCAACTCATGACTTCACTATATGGACCTCACTCTCACACACTCTTCCTAACATGACAGTCACAGCATCTGCATAGTGTCTTCGTGTACATCAAGTTAAAGACTCATATTCTCTGGTGTGTGTCTCCCAACACACCAAATCACTAGAATCACAATAAGTGACTTTATATGTAAAATACTATGTTAATTGAACCCCTCATCATTTTAGACATGAAGCGATTTATGGTGATCTTCCCTCTGTTCTGCACCTAGACAACACAACTGTCGAAATCAGATCTCTCTCTCTCTCGCCCTCTCTCTTTCTTCTAGAGGTGAGGAATTCACCAAACATGGAGCTGCCTGGGATGGGAGGAGAGAAGCATCCTTCAGCCAGAGAGCAGCCAATGGCTGAAAACACACACACACACACACACACACACACACACACACACACACACACACACACACACACACACACACACACACAAGCGAACACACATACACACACAATTTAACCTATATACAATACACTTTGCACTTCACAACAGCTTTGCTACTATTTTACTTACCTATGGCTCATACAGTACCACTGTGTATAACAATCAAACAGCACATTTTAGTTCTTCCCAACCTAATAACAAATAATTACGTTTTGAGAACGCTAATAAACTGCCATGACATGGAGTGGAATGCAGTGTTGTTTCTGCAGGGTTCTGTTAAATGTATGATCCAGAATGGAAAAGAGGGGTGAGTATAAGAGGTACAGGAGCGGTGTTTTATCAAGAAAAGTGGTGTGGGGGTGGGAAGTACAGCCCTAAGAGGGTAATCCCTCAGCAGCTATCCAAAATACTGCAGAGGTCCACTTCCTCCACACACACAGACGCACACACACACACATCAAACGTAAAAGAAGTAGCCAATCATGAGTCATGTAGCAATCACTCTGAAATCCATCACTCTGCCTAGTTAGAGACTGGATAGCCTACTTACTCATGCAATGAAGCAAATTCAGAGGGAGAAAATAATGTATGCAAACCAAACATCTGTACAAGCAAATGGTACGAGTGTGAAGTTGTGGTATTTTCTCCTGTTTCCTGCTCTCTGTAAGGCCCTTTCGTCCAGCTGGACTCAGTTTCCTCTGGTAAATACTGCCACTGTTGTCCTTGAGAACCATATTTTGTTTTCACAACACAGCTGCTGTAGGCCTCCTGAGTAGCTTGCCGCTCTGTGTGTGTGTGTGTGTTTTCATGCATGTATGTGTGTGTGCACTTTTTCTCTTCTCGGTCGTAAAAAGACCATATGTCAGTGAATGTTTTACATCTTAGCTAATTAACGTTTAAGTGGGCAATCAGCAAGATGTTGGGTGTGATGTCTACCTCTGGGGTGAGTTGTCTTGGCATAGGGAGAAAGAGAAAATGACATGGAGGGCCATTTCACAAAGTGAAACTCCCCTGTAGATGACATACTGGGGAAGGAAAATAGATGAACCCCCTACTTTTGCCCTCAGAACAGCCTCAATTCGTTGGGGCATGGAGTCTACAAGAAGTCGAAAGCGTTCCACAGGGATGCTGGCCCATGTTGACTCCAATGCTTCCCACAGTTGTGTCAAGTTGGCTGGATGCCCCATGGGTGGTGGACCATTATTGATACACACGGGAAACTGTTGAGCGTGAACAACCCAGCAGCGGTGCAGTTCTCGACACAAACCGGTGCGTCTGGCACCTACTACCATACCCCGCTCTTGCCCCTTCACCCTCTGAAAGGCACACGTACACAATCCATGTCTCAATTGTCTCAAGGCTTAAACATCCTTCTTTGACCTGTCTCTCCTTCATCTACACTGATTGAAGCGGATTTAACAAGTGACATCAATAAGGGATCATTGCTTTCACCTGGATTCACTTGGTCAGTCTTTGGCATGGAAAGAGCAGGTGTCCTTAATGTTTTGTATACTCAGTGTACATTGCAGGCCACTCTGTCTTTCCAAGGATTAGAGTAAATGTATACACGGAACGTGCAGAGAGGGCAGATAATTCCACATCCAACAGAGAATCTCAAACCCAGACCAAAAAAGGTAATGCAGCAACATGATGTTGTTTTTATTGCCCTTGCTCATTCGCTGGATTCCCAGAACCCATTCCCTGGATGTTTGGATGGCATTCTGAAGAAGAGATTACTCCACAATACATACATGGACACACTATTACTGACAGATTTACATTGAGCAATATATGTATATTTATATATATATATATATATATTTTTTTTTTTAAATCTTACCAGCTCATAGTTAGTGGCAGGAACACAGGACGAAGACACCTGGAAAAGAAAATGAAGAAAATGTTGTATGTTGCAGATTATGCATAAGCGCATACAGTATACAGACAGTTGATACCTGATTTAAACTCTCAACATTTGACCTGTGTGATCCTGAACATTTGTCTGTTTGTTTTTACTGTATTCTTCAACATAGTATATAGTACATTTCCCAAAACTAGTACATCTTATGAATGTGTATCAATGTGTATGTGTCTATAGGTATATCACAGGAAGAATATGACAATACCCTAGTGATCAAAATGTCTTAACAGAGATACAGACAACAGACCTAAGAGATGCTGTACTGTTCATTTTAGAATAGAATGATTGGCCCAGGCTGAGAGGCTGGGAAAAGAGAACAATACGTTAGCATTGAGCTCTGAGCCAACCTCAATGGACAATATAATAACAATTTCCAACTGTGTAACAGTGCAACAAGTGAAAGGTAGCCTAACTGCTAACTCCTAGCAGCAGTTAACTAGCTTATCTTAGCACCAGAAAGTCAATGATGTTTAAAGGCGATTGTGAAGCCTACTGGAACCCATGATCTGACAAGGTTGGCGCTAACCTCTAATCCGATTAGCGCTCTAATGGCTGCGACAATCAATCCCAGAGTTCCCGAGCAGAAGCACGAGGACTGCGAGGGGGTAAACAGGAAGAGGATAATAACGAGGGACTCAAATAGAACACTGAGGTGAACCGTTTCCACATGAGGACCATCAGCCAAACAGTAAGTTGTCAGCGATGTTCCCTTCCTAATAAAAGTCTATCTTTCACTTCATTTTCAAACAAAAGACTATTGTTAGGAAAGGCTAAATTAGAAGCAGGAGACAGTAACTCAGATTCAATCAGCTGTTGACCTTTTTCACTTGCTCATCTCTCTATCTCTCTTTGCCTTACACCCCCCCCCACACACACACACACACACCACGTTCTCTCTCTTGCTCTCGTAACAGGGCCGTCCGTCAATGCTGGACCACTATCTCTGTTTTAGTGCTAAAAGGTCAGCTGTAGGCTATCGGGCTGTTAGCCTTTAAAAGCCCTGTCATACACAGAGGCAAATCCTTGACTAATTGTCCCTTGCGGTGTGAACAGAAGACTTATGGGTTCTTGGGGTCTGCTTTATGTTTACGCTAAAGCTAGCACATTCCTTTCTGTCCACATAAAAAGCCTGAACAGTCTCTAACAGTCCACACCAAAACTCCCCAAATGTTGCTTCAGGCAATGTAAAGCACCGCAAATAAATACAATGGGACAAATCTGTCACGGCAGAGAGTAAATCAAGGATTATCCATCGCTAAGCCCATACAGTGGTTGATCTGCAATTCTAATACCGAGCGTGCTACTTCTTTGTACTGTAAGCAAAAGCCTCATTCCATAGCGCAGTTGTTTTCACAATGCATGACAGCAACGACTCAATGCTTAACTCTCTCTATTGTGTCTGTTTCTGATTTCTTTGTTCATAAATCAATGGAGTTTTATTCGTGAAGCTATAAATGGAATGTGCAGATTTTCTAAGCTGACTAAGGCATTACCTTAAAACGTTGGGACAGTGAAGGTATAACTGCGACAGTGGTCACTAATTTGCAGTGAAGTTTCACAAACACACAAGAGGTCTACACAAATTCACCTGAATGCCCATTGGTCCTTACAACAAAGCAATCTCAAGATCTTCAGGGAGCTCAAAGTCAACTGGATGTTTTCAAGCTAGAAATTCACACTGGACATTGCTAGTGTGACTATACAGCCAATACACACGTTGATTGGATCAAGCTAAAAGCATCAATGGACGGTAGCCATTGGGGTGTGAGTCGGCTTATTGGTTTCACAAGGTTGTATCGGATGCGTGGGTCACGTTGGGTCATCAAAGTCCTTGTCGTTTTGGAGGCCGTTACTCAAAACCCTGATGGAATAGAGGAATGCGGACTGTAAACAGGAAAGCATTGCTATCTGATACCAGCAAAAAGAAGTGCATAGTAGTTAGTTGAGTATGTATAGAATGTAGCATTTGTCGGGAACTATTTAAATACAGTGTAAACCAAAATAAATGCTGTATCTCTGACTAATGACTGACTGTAACCAGATAAATCAAGTAGCATGAGGACAGCTCCATGGAATGCCACTTGTCTCTTGGGAAAGGCTGCAGTTATTATTTAGAGGTGCTGTGAGTTGACAAAGTACAGTATCTCAGCCTGGTTCAAGTCTCCGCACTGTTACCCTCCTCAAATCACCTCAACCATGCCTGCCCATGTCTGCACCTCACCCCCCAACCCTCCCGTTCACTCCACACACTGACAGCTGCCCCCTCCATGCCTCTCAGCTCATCCAAGGACTCCAAGGGGCCTGGGGAATGTCTGAGCCCCGCTGAGGTGCCTCCTCCCTGGGCCTGGCCCATCTCATCACATGGCCCCCACTTCACCCCCAGGCTCCTGCTGCTAATAGTTAAGTCCACCTGCAATCAATAACCACTCCGACACCTTGTGGGTTTCACCCGAAATTCCCGCCCATTTCCACTTGCCCTGCAATCCTCCATGACCCTCCCTTGAGTGAGGAATTTTCAGGGTTGGATTGGTATCGAGGATGTGCTTATCGAGGTTGCCGTGAATGGCATATGCTGGTGGGGGAATGGAAAGTGGTCTTTGGGATTGGTTCACAAATCAGTAACACTTGACAAGTGTGTTAATTCCCCGTACTGGCCAATTATTATAACAGCGATTCTGATCCAACCATTAGTTCAATATGTAGCTAGCCGTAGAAGGCTAATGATAACTAACTAACGTTGCTTATGAATGGAAGTTAGGCTAGCGACCAAGCATTTTAGCCAGGTAGCCTAGGACAACAAAAAATAAAAGTGTGTACTGTATGACAGTGATAGACCGTTTTGTCAACATGAAAGAGAAGAGGATGGCATTGACTTTTATTTACAAGTAGGGTGAGTCAACATGTTTTTCTACGCACACACATGCAAGCAAACATAAATCAGAACCATGGACATCCACATCATATTTAGGTTATGTTGATTAGACTAAATTGAAGTGATTTGATGATGTTGAAGTTGAAATGGTGCTTGAATAGTGGAGGCAGGTCCATTTTTCTTTGCAACTTGCGGTAACTCTCTGTGGTTCTAAATCAATAGTTGTTAGGCATATGAACTAACAGGTTATAGAGCAAACAACACAATTATCACAACACATTCAGTGTAAGTTGTATTATGGCTTCCCCAGTGATTTTAACCACGCACCGCTACTGACAGGCTGACCAATGCACTATGAATCACAATGAATTCCTGTGTGACAAAGTTCAATGATGGCCCTCAGCAAAACATTTATTAAACATGAATGCAATTTAATGGATTTTAACACAGCTGGAGGTGGAGGGACATAGACTTACTTCGTGAGTAAGTTTGACAAAAGACCAGAAGAAAAGGTAGAACAATTGACACAAAGCCAAAAGGGCACGCATGTGGGTCTATTCAAACACTCCCTACAGCCAAGTGATGGCATTTCAGATGTGAGACAGTGTGTATGAATTCCAATGGGATGACGACATTTGGACTAATAATCTTGTAAATGCGTAATCCTTGACCCCTTCGGGCTCCTTACTTGGCCACAATAATGAGAACCCACAATAGGCTAGATTGAGACAGAACGGAAGAGGTCTACCCATAAAATAACTCAGATTCTACCCTAGGTAGCCATTTCCATTCAGTTGTACTCTTGGCTTTAGAGGCCAACTGTAGCACGTAGTTTAGCATGCATCCTGTAGCCTGGCAGGTGGTCAAAGAATAGGCACAGAGACTGTTAAGAGAAGGACCAGGTGAACACTTAGCATTGGGCCCACCGCAGGTCAAACCGTGGGTAACCGCACTGAGAAAATATTAAACTGACACTGAAAACTAGAAGTAAGTAAGTGCAGAAGAGAGGGAGAAATGAGTAAAAAAGAGTTGGAAATGTGAACAGATTTGCAGGTGGAGAATGGTAAAGTGTGGCATAAAGAATGGAAGGAGAGCCTCAGTGAGCCTCCAGGTGACTTTGAGAATACAGGTGAATAAATATAGTTGCATTCATAATGATAAATTAAAAAATATGTCATACTGTAGAGCAGGGGTATTCAAAGTCGGGGTCGCGACCCCATAAGTGTCAAGGCTGTGGGTAACTGGTGAAAGTAGTCAGGCTCAGGAGAGCGGAGAAGCGTGGACAAGGTATGTAATACAAGATAACACCAGTATAAACACAATACAAATGTGCGGGAAAAATACCGGTACCACAAAATAAACTGGCGTAATTACAAAACCCGGCAACAAAATACCAGCCGTCAGTAACAGCCTGAGCAATATAACAAACACGCACACAAACATGGGGGAAATCAGAGGGTTAAATAATGAACATGTCATGGGGGAATTGAAACCGGGTGTGTAGAAAACAAAGACAAAACAAATAGAAAATGAAAAGTGGATCGGCGATGGCTAGAAGGCCGGTGACGTCGCCCGCCGAATGCCGCTCGAACAAGGAGAGGGACCGACTCCGGCGGAAGTCGTGACAATAAGGGGGAAACGAGGTGGGGTCACCCCAAAAAACAAATAACTACATTTTATTAAGAGTTCAGACTATTGTATGGGACAATATACAATGTTTTTGAGAAACGCAATTCGACAATTATTTTGAGTAAATGTATTTATTGGTTGCTTTTCATTTTGACAAGAGATTATTTGCTGATGTAAAAATCTAAATTTACAAATGTTAAAGTTGTATCATTAAATATGGGGTGGGGTCGCAAAGAAATGATTTGGTGGAAAAAATGGGATCCCCGCCGAAAAAGTTACCTTCTTTTCTCTTTCTCTCTCTCTGGTTACTTTCTATCAGGACATTGTCATGCCTTTAAGGACCTGGGTAACAGTTTCAAGTGGAGTATACAAGTACCTCATTTACAGTGGTGGAAGGAGAGGAGGGACAAAATGTTTCCAGTCCACTTTAGTTAGCATTTGGGAAAAACATAAAGACTTTGTCAGTGTATGGGTGCAGGGCCTCACCCAATGCGGTACGGATCTGCAATTTGTATTCCTTATTACTGTACAGAGTGTCATGACCGTGTGTTGATGCCATTGAATGTGTACGAAGAGGTGTAATATAATCAAGGGTAATTGTGTTGTTGCACTCTGTACATGCTTGTGTTAACAACATTAAATCACGGTCAATTTCCCGCAGACAAAAGTCCATGGCAAATGGCTCTGTCAGTACTGGATATACAGTCGTTCCTTGCTTACAGGGGAGGATGTACAAACATTGTATTGTGTTGAGCTACTACAGATAAACTACAATAGATAGATTTGACTTATCTGGTTATTGATTTTAAAAAACAGTTTAGGATTGCTCAGTTTGGGTTGATGGCTCGAGATCATGGCCTAGCTTGCGTTGATAGTCCCGCAGCCACAAGTGGTCAGAGAAAATAAAAAGTAATCAATCCTTCTCTTCACAAATTGTTTGATTGTGGCAGTGTGACAGGTGAGCTGCTTGTGCACTCCAGGCTACCATTACAATGTAATGAATCAATCGTGGTGGGTCAGGTGAATTTCCACAGCGACAAAAATGGGGTATATCACCACTCAAACCTTCAATCCTCTGGCACTGGCATAAACACAAGGCCGCTCCTGAGTGCTTTAATGTTTACCCAGACCCAATACATCCATGCATCTGGCAATTCCTCATAGAAATATTCAGTGTGCAAATTCAATTTACTTGGCATAACCAATAACAGAGGGCTTTCCGTAGCAGGGGTATCTTAGTTTGCAAGATTCTGTGTTAGTTTGGACTTATTGGGTATAAACAATAGAGAAAGGAATGAAGTGGAATCGCTGGCCCATGTGCCAGTGCCCATTCCCCCTTCAGAACATTCCGTCTGAGCAACAGCTATGCGTTCCTTTCTCTTTTTTCTTTCAGTGTGAAATGTAGAACATCTTTAGCTGACTGCCAAGCTCTGATCCATCCCACACTGACTACATAACATTGTTTCCCTTCTCAAAATGTATTTAGCTAGTATTTTTCATATATATCTTATTCTCACTTTCTATCTACGAAGGAACTAAATATACTTTCCTGCAACCGGCCTCACCCAATACGGTACGGATCTGCATTTGCGGTACGGATCTGCAATTTTTATTCCATATTACTGGAACTTCCATCAGAAGCAAGCCAGCTAACTAGCTTCGAGTCTTTGTTAGCCAACGGCTAGCGGTCTTCACCTTTTTCTCGGTCACCAGCCAGCCAGCTTTAGCTCAGCCAGCCTTAGCTCAGACAACACCTGCCAGTCTGCACAGTGCGATATCAACCCAGAGCATATTGGACTGATTCTCTCAACCATATCACCGGATTCCTGCCACTCTGGATCAATACACCGGATTATTGCAGCTAGCTAGCTGCAAATGAGTGGCAACTGTTAGCTAACGCCTCTGTCCCGAAACAACCCCAGCTAGCCTTGAGCTAGCCTCGAGCTAGGCCCATATACCAGCTAAATCTAGGGCTAAAATACCTCCTTTGCCAATAGGCCTAGACCATTTATTGTCGACACGGAGCCCTGCCGATCCATCACGACTGGACTGCCGACGTGATCACCCGATGTGGTCTCAACAGGCTATTCTATTACGATGTCGCCGAAGAACCATCTCCTAGCCCCTGAACTCTGTGCCCTCTGCTTGCCTAGCGTAGTAGTGACTAGCGAATGGCACCCTGACTCACCTATTGACCTTATGATCACTCGGCTACACAGGTAAAGCCCCCTGGACTGTTTCAATAACATGGTACCTCATTTTGTTTACCTGTTGGCCCCAGGCTCAAACTCAGGTCCTGTATGTACCTAACTGACCCACTCTGCCCATTCATTGCCATTTACCCGTTGTTGTCTTAGCGCTCCTGATCAACACCTGTGATTGCTTTACGCCTCTCTCTAATGTCAATATGCCTTGTCTACTGCTGTCTTGGCTAGTTCTTATTGTTTATTTCACTGTAGAGCCCTCAGTCCTGCTCAAAATGCCTTACATAGCTCTGTTGTCCCACCCCACACATATGCGGAGACCTCACCTAGCTTAACTGGTGCCTCCAGAGACAAAACCTCTCTCATCGTCACTCAAAGCCTAGGTTTACCTCCACTGTACTCATATCCTACCATACCATTGTCAGTACATTATGCCCTGAATCTATTCTACCACGGCCAGAAATCTGCTCCTTTAATTCTCTGTCCCAAACGCACGAGACAACCAGTTCTTATACCCTTATCCTACTCCTCCTCTGTTCCTCTGGTGATGTAGAGGTTAACCCAGGCCCTGTAGCCCCCAAATCCACTTCTATTCCCCAGGTGCTATTGTTTGTTGACTTCTGTAATCGTAAAAGTCTTGGTTTCATGCATGTTAACATCAGAGCCTACTCCCTAAGCTTCTTTTATTCACTGCTTGAGAAAACTCCACCAACTGTGATGTCCTAGTCATGTCTGAATCCTGGCTTAGGAAGGCCACAAAAAATCCTGACATTTCCATCCCCAAATACAACATTTTCCACCAAGATAGAACTGCCAAAGGGGGTGAAGTTGCAATCTACTGTAGAGATAATCTGCAGAGTGCTGTCATGCTATCCAGGTCTGTGCTCAAACAGTTTAAGCTTCTACTTTTAAAAATCCAAGTCTCTTGCCGCTTGTTATAGACCCCCCTCAGCCCCCAGCTGGGCCCTGGACACTATATGTGAATTAGTTGCCCCCCATTTATCTTCAGAGTTTGTACTGTTAGGTGACCTAAACTGGGATATGCTTAACACCCCAGCCGTCCTACAATTTAAGGTAGATGCCCTCAATCTCACACAAATTATCAAGGAACCTACCAGATACAACCCTAAATCTGTAAACACGGGCCCCCTCATAGATATCATCCTAACCATCCTGCCCTCAAAATACACCTTTGCTGTCTTCAACCAGGATCTCAGCGATCACTGCCTCATTGCCTGCATCTGTAATGGCTCCGCGGTCAAACGATCACCCCTCATCACTGTCAAACACTCCCTAAAACACTTCAGGGAGTAGGCCTTTCTAATCAACCTGGTCCAGGTATCATGGGAGGATATTGACCTCATTCCGTCAGTAGAGGATGCCTGGTTATTCTTTAAATGTGCTTTCCTCACCATCTTAAATAAGCATGCCCCATTCAAAAAATGTAGAACTAAGAACAGATATAGCCCTTGGATCACTCCAGACTTGACTGCCCTTGACCAGCATGAAAACATCCTGTGACGTACTGCATTAGCATCCAACAGCCCCCACAATATGCAACTTTTCAGGGAAGTTAGGAACCAATATACACAGGCAGTTAGGAAAGCAAAGGCTAGCTTTTTCAAACAGAAATGTGCATCCTGTTGCACAAACTCCAAAAAGTCCAGGGACACTGTAAAGTCCATGGAGAATAAGAACACCTCCTCCCAGCTCCTCCCAGCTGCCCACTGCACTGAGGCTAGGAAACACTGTCACCACTGATAAATCTGAGAATTTCAATAAGCATTTTTCTACAGATTGCCATGCTTTCACCTGGCAACCTCTACCCCGGTCAACAGCTCTGCACCCCCCACAGCAACTTGCCCAAGCCTCCCCATTTCTCCTTCACCCAAATCCAGATGGCTGATGTTCTGAAAGACCTGCAAAATCTGGAAACCTACACATCAGCTGGGCTAGAAAATCTGTACCCTCTCTTTCTAAAATTATCCGTCGCAATTGTTGCAACCCCTATTACTGGCTTGTTCAACCTCTCATTCATATCGTCTGAGACCCCTAAAGATTGGAAAGCTGCAGCGGTCATCCCCCTCTTCAAAGGGGGAAACACTCTAGACCCAAACTGTTACAGACCTATATCTATCCTACCCTGCCTTTCTAAAGTCTTTGAAAGCCAAGTTAATAAACAGATCACCGACCACTTCGAATCCCACCGTACCTTCTCCGCTATGCAATCTGGTTTCTGAGCTGGTCATGGGTGCACCTCAGCCACGCTAAGGTCCTAAACGATATCATAACCGCCATCGATAAAAGACAGCTGTGCAGCTGTCTTCATCGACCTGGCCAAGGTTTTCGACTCTGTCAATCACCACATTCTTATCAGCAGACTCATCAGCCTTGGTTTCTCAAATGACTGCCTAGCCTGGTTCACAAGCTACTCAGATAGAGTTCAATGTGTCAAATTGTCTGAACCTCTGGCAGTCTCTATGGGGGACTCTTTTCTCTGTATATATCAATGATGTCGCTTTTGCTGCTAGTGATTCTCTGATCCACCTCTACGCAGACGACACCATTCGGTATACTTCTGGCCCTTCTTTGGACACTCTGTTAACAAACCTCCAGACGAGCTTCAATGCCATACAACACTCCTTATGTGGCCTCCAACTGCTCTTAAATGCAAGTAAAACTAAATGCATGCTCTTCAACCGATCGCTGCCCGCACTCGCCCGCTCGTCTATCATGAATACACTGGATGGTTCTGACTTAGAATATGTGGACAACTACAAATACCTAGGTGTCTGGTTAGACTGTAAACTCTCCTTCCAGACTCACATTAAGAATCTCCAATCCAAAATTAAATCTAGAATCGGCTTCCTATTTCTCAACAAAGCATCCTTCACTCATGCTGCCAAACATACCCCCATAAAACTGACTATCCTACAGATCCTTGACATCGGCGATGTCATTTACAGAATAGCCTCCAACACTCTACTCAGCAAATTGGATGTAGTCTTATCACAGTGCCATCCGTTTTGTCACCAAAGCCCCATATACTACCCACCACTGCATCCTGTATGGTCTCGTTGGCTGGCCCTCGTTTCATATTTGTCGCCAAATCCACTGACTCCAGGTCATCTATAAGTTTTTGCTAGGTAAAGCTCCGCCTTATCTCAGCTCACTGGTCGCCATAGCACACACTCCAGCAGGTGTATTTCACTCAAAGAGCCAACTCCTGCTTTGGCCGCCTTTCCTTCCAGTTCTCTGCTGCCAATGACTGGAACGAAATGCAAAAATCACTTATATCTCCCTCACTAAATTTAAGCATCAGCTGTCAGAGCAGCTCACAGATCATTGCACCTGTACACAGCCTATCTGTAAATAGCCCACCCAACTACCTCATCCCCATATTGTTAAAATATTTTTTTGCTCCTTTGCACCCTAGTATCTCTACTTGCACATTCATCATCTGCACATCTATCACTCCAGTGTTTAATTGCTAAATTGTAATTATTTTGCCACTGGCCTATTTATTGCCAATCTTACTACACTTGCACACACTGTATATAGATTTTTCTATTGTGTTATTGACTGTACGTTTGTTTATCCCATGTGTAACTCTGTGTTGTTTGTGTCGCACTGCTTTGCTTTATCTTGGCCAGGTCGCAGTTGTAAATGAGAACTTGTTCTCAACTAGCCTACCTGGATTAAATAAAGGTGAAATAATAAAAAAATAAAAAACATTTAGCAACACTGAAGGGTCAGGCAAGGGGATGGATGTGAGTAACATCTTAGAGAGAGAGATAGAGAGTTAGACAGAGAGACAGGGACAGGCAGACAGACAGAGAGAGAGAGACAGAGAGAGAGACAGAGAGAGAGCGCACATGGCAGAGAAAGAGGGGTGTGGAATAGAGCAGGCTTTGACACACTAATTCCCTGCAATGTTTATTCTCCCTGGCGAGGAGAGGCCTGCTGCGTCTTCAACAGGGCCGCCTGTTCATTCTCACTCCATCTTTGTTTGGCAGAACTACTGTCACACGGCAGAGAAGCTATGCCTTGTTTCTTTTGTTACTGCACAGTGAGGTCACACTTCCTCCAGACTCTTCAATGTGACATGTGGGATCAAGTCTTATTTACCAATGAGGTGATTTGCACATTGCCATGTTTTTATTGTTTGGCAAATGGCCAAGCATTGAGAACCACATGGAGACAGTGAAAGAGGGGAAAAGGGGAGGCAGAAACAAGGAGAGCAAGAAAGTGGTAGCCTGATCACAGATCTGTATGTGTGGCCAGCACAAACTGATCTGGGAACAGGCTAAAAAGGTTGGTTATTGCTTAGGATACAGATAACAGAGGGGAAGGTGAAGGTTAATCTCCAATCACGAGGGAGACTTGTGTGTATGAGGGTAATAGTGGATTCCTGCCATGAAACAATATCAGAGTCACAAGTTATTTGAACATGACCAAGCAATGGAAGAACATAATGCCCATATGATCAAATGTAAGAAAGTAAAATGCGATAAGTATGTGTATGAGTATTTCATTGTAGTACACCTTATTGTAAAATTGTAATGTATTGTATCGTGTTGTAGCTTATCTTAATATGTGTAAGTCTAAGTCTATCGGGATATGGCAACATTAGATTACTCACCCTTTGTTTCCCCTGAGCTGACATACAGTACTATAACTCAATTTGACTATCATTGCCTTAGTCAAGCCTTGGAAAGCAATAGTTATTTTGTCTCTCAGGGAGCTGTGGCAGGCTGAGACAGGCTAGCACTGACAGGCAGGCAGCCTGGCTGGCATTTAGCACATTTGTGGAGAAGAGTTATGGGGATACAGAAATCCCCTTCGCGGGCAGGTGGGCTGGTTTGATGCTCCGGGTCTAGTTTTGGAAACACGGTGACAGCAGACTAACTGGCACAAAACATGAGTTATCTCTCATTGGCGTCTGAGGTCTCTGGTGAGATAGATGGGTGAATGTCTATGTCTTTCTCTATCCCTCATACAGACATGGGTGCGCCACACGACAAAGACACGCGTGCATACACACATGCTGAATAAGTACAAACTGTTCACACACACACACTCCCTTATAACCACAATTTTGTTTGCACACAATCGCTCAGAATTGCTGATGTGCAAATAAATAAGTCCATAATTGACTCCATTAGAGCAATATTGATACAGTACATACACATCTCTGGGACGCCAACTGCATACCTTCACTCAAATAAGCATTAATCACCGCAGTTTCATTCCAGAGCCAATATTGAAATGTTAGTGAGCAGAGCAAATAAACTCTTCCATTTGGGGAACATAGAAAGAGTTCAACTTTTCAGTAAAGTTTGTGGGGCCTGTCTCTGTTTGTGGTACACTTTATGGAGTTTGGAGAAAACACATCTATGCTACACAAACACACACACACACACAGAAACACACACACACACACACACACACACACACACACACACACAACACACACACACACACACACACACACAGAAACACACACACAGAAACACACACACACACACACACACACACACAGAAACACACACACCCAGAAACACACACACACAGAAACACACACACACACAGAAACACACACACACACACAGAAACACACACACACACACAGAAACACACACACACACACACACAGAAACACACACAAACACACACAGAAACACACACACACAGAAACACACACACACACACACAGAAACACACACACACACACAGAAACACACACACACGCACAGAAACACACACACACACAGAAACACACACACAGAAACACACACACACACACAGAAACACACACACACGCACACACACACGCATATACATGCAAACACAATGTACAGCATACCTGCTTGCACAATCAAAGACTAATACTGTCATTGAACTTTTTATACAAGTCTCCATTTCTGCTCCTGGAAGGTAAATCATAACATTGTACTGTATGACACTGTTGCCAATTGTGACTATAATATCGCAGCCGAATGTGAGGTCTATGTCAACCCCAGTTTCTCTGTTGAAGATCAGTTGACTGCTCCATGCTGGCTGCATGACCAGCCCTGTAGTTTTAGTGCTACTGGTCTGGATGGAGAATATTTGCAGCATGGAAGGATCCAGACCTGGCAAGGTATTTCCTGCCAATACTAAAGTCCCTCCATCAATCAAGGCAGAAAAAGCAAACAAGAACACAAGGGCTTTCTGATGAAACCATGGAAACAGCTAGGGCCTGCATTCCATAAACATTCCACAGGGAGACTGAGGGCCGGATAAGAGAGAGTGAGAGAGAGAGAGACCTCATGGGAGGGGATGTTACGTGGAACACAGCCCCCCTTCCCCGCACTAAACTGTTGGCGCGCACCCATGGTTCCCAGGGAGAGAATATTTCACATAGCGTTCGGGGAGTCGTCTGGAGTTTTGGGAGGAGTAGGGGTGGGGGATGCACATGCTGGCTGATGATAATGATGGGTGGGATAGGGACAAAGCAAGAGGGTACCTACCTTCTACCTAGCCTCTCTAGCCTTTGCAAGAAAGTGATAATGTATGGAGGGGCTAAGGGTCTATACCAGGGCATTTGCAACATGCGGGCAAGTGATTTTTTTGGGCCCCCTAAAATACATTTTTATTTTTTTAATCATTATGTTCCGGCACCTTGACCATCTGCTCCAGACAAAAACCGTCCCGCTGCTGAACAAAAATATAAATGCAACATGCAACAATTTCAAAGATTTTACTGAGTTACAGTTCATATAAGGAAATCAGTCAATTGAATTAAATTCATTATGCCCTAATCTATGGATTTCACGTGACTGGTAATACAGATACGCTACTAATGGTCAAAGATACCTTGAAAAAAATAGGTGGGGCCGTAGATCAGAAAACCAGTCAGTATCTGGTGTGACTACCATTTGCCTCATGCAGCACGATACATCTCCTTCGCGTAGAGTTGATCAGGCTGTTGTTTGTGGCCTGTGGAATGTTGTCGCTCTTCTCTTCAATAGCTGTGCGAAGTTGCTGGATATTGGCGGGAACTTGAACATACTGCCGCATACATCGATCCAGAGCATTCCAAACATGGCCTCAGGATCTTGTCACGGTATCTCTGTGCATTCAAATCGCCATCAATAAAATGCAAATGTGTTCATTGTCCGTAGCTTAACCCCACCGCCACCATGGGGCACTCTGTTCACAACATTGACATCAGCAACCCGCTCGCTCACACGCCCACACAATGCCATATATGTGTTGTGCGGTTGTGAGGCAGGTTGGACTTACTGCCAAATTTTCTAAAATGACATTGGTGGAGAAATGGTAGAGAAATGAACATGGTTAATAATTAACATTCTCTGGTGGACGATCCTGCAGTCAGCATGCCAATTGCACGCTCCCCCTCAAAACTTGCGACATCTGTGGTATTGTGTTGTGTGACAAAACTGCACATTTTGGAGTGACCTTTTATTGTCCCCAGCACAAGGTGCACCTGTGGAATAATCACGCTGTTTAATCAGCTTCTTGATATGCCACTGCTGGCAGGTGGATGGATTATCTTGGCAATGGAGAAATGCTCACAAACAGGGATATACACATGTATGAGAGAAATAAGCTTTTAGTGCGCATAGAACATTTCTGGGATCTTTTCAACTCATGAAACATTGGACCAACACTTTACATGTTGCATTTATATTTTTGTTCAGTGTAGTTCCCTACCTCTGGTCTATACTATCTCGCCATGCTGGATAGTATAGTATTAGGGTCTTAGTTTCTTAGTTGCATTTGTAACTAGTTTTCTTGAATGGACAGTAGGATCTCTATTGATGTGGGAATGGGCATCATTCAACCTCTGTCATTTGTGAATTACTCTAGACTCCAATAGGTTTGTAGATGGCAAACTATGAGTTGTAAACTATAGATTCAAAACAATCACTGTACACCAAAACACAATATTAAGGACATAACCACCATGAATGTGATCTTATATAGTATTCTATTCTACTCCCTGGGGTCGTCAGAGAAGTCACTTTCAATAAGCATAATGGTGCAGTCATGTGAGCCGGGCTCCATATTTGACTGACGGTGTCCCAGGAGGGTCAAACAGGGCCGTGGATGACTCAGTTCTACTACGGTGGTGGGATGTGGTTGAAGAGACAAAATACAGCGAGCCATTGATTCTGACAGAACTGGCAACCGACAGGGCTGCCATTTTACTGTAATCAACGGGGACAATGTTACCCGCAGCCGCAAATGTAAACCCCCTTGTCAAGCTTACAGGCCGCGGCAAATGCTGGGATTGCGAACAGAGGAGCGGAAACAGGGTCTCGTTCTCCTCTTTTATCCCTTTCCTTCACTCCCTTCCAGCAGCAACCACTGGTCAATAAAGAGCCGTTATATGAGGCGAGACCGCCGTCTTAATTGCATGGAGGCATTTTGGAGAAATCAGCTATTATTAAATGTCTGGGCCCCATTAAGGGGTATTATAGGGGCTCTGGATGGCCTTAGTCTTGAGGAGCTGGCATGGCACTAGACTTTGTTGGTGGAGAACCGTGAGACCTTTAGATCACATTGTGCACCATGTGTGACTAGACTATAGAAATAGGATGAGGTTGAGCCCTCACACTGATCTAAGGTCAGTTTTAAATTGTGCTATGTACAATTTGTTACTTTACAAGTCATTGGGCAATCTTCATAACATATGATGACAATGGGGCTGTAGGCAATATAATTACTTCAGTCCTGCTCTTCTTTTAAGTGTTACCAAAACACACACCTGTAAAGCATACCAGACAACACATGGCATGACATTAATTTGCACAATTACGGTCGCTATGGATTTTTTTTTTAGTTACATCACACCATTCTCTTGAACAACATAGCATTATTATACTTAAAAAAAAAAAAATTCATTACTTTTTCATAGACATGTGAGTGGGCATATTTTGGTCACAGTTGGCTTTTCACTGTTTAACTGGCAACTCTTAGTCATGAGATATCGTGACCTTCTTTAAGGTTACTTTGCCATGAGATGTTCTGACCCTCTGTCAGGTGACAACTGAATGGACAACTATTCACTATGCCCAAAACAACACACAGGATGTTTTCACCCAATCTCCTCAAAAAACCTCCCTTTAGGTTCGGTCAACAGTTTTACTGTAGAGGAACCAAAAGTCTTTAAAGTAGCCATGTGTAACATTAGCTTATCCCCCTTCAAGTATATGGGGCCTTCAGAAAACATGGCCCTGTGCCCTCAAAGATTTGATTCATCTCACTAAAAGCCAGACTGTAAACAATTAACCGTTGACACATGTATTAGTGCAGTGCTAATGTCTGCCTCATAACGTGTGCCAACGTTAAAGCAGCGTTGAATCTGATGGAGTGCATACTGAGGCTGGTTGTGTTTTTCAATAAACTGGGCACAGTGTATGATGACGTACACTGTCTGATGTGCTGTCGTTTCTTGTCTCTCTCTGGAACAATATCGACTTCAGGCCTCAAACTCAAGCCAATGTGTTTACTTCTCCTTTGTCCTTTCCTTCTAATCAGCAACTTAGAACAGTCTCCCCCTAGCCAATCAATGATTGTACAATCATTTATCAATTACGTGCCACAGAGGAGAAAAAACAGACTCTGTTGTGGCCCTTGCTTGCTCTCACCTTTGGAACCCTACAACTAGTATTTTAGCACGTTAGCACCTTCTGTGTGAGTTTCCCCGTATGATGCAGAGAATCTCACACTTTTGGTCTCTGGAGAGAAACACATCTTGAACTAATTTAAGGGGACACTATGAGGATATGCATGGCTTCCATATGGACAGGCATGACTGTCTCTGAATCTCTTTAAGGAAGGGTGAGGAGTTATAGAGGCTTAGATTGTAATCTGAACCCTGGGTTAAAAAGACATTCCCCTACCAGTAACTATGTGGGGGCCCAGGTGTCCACTAGTGAGAGCAGGTAGTTGTTGGAGATGTCTCTCGTCAAACTGTTCCTGTAAACCAATCACAGTGTATCTGGCTTATAACTTTAAAGTGCTGGAACATGTTTAAAACAGGACCAGAAAAAAATAACTCCTAAATAACTTCTACCAGATCATAACAAACCGTATGTTTTGGATGATTTACCTAATGTTGATAATAGGATAGCACTATGTTCTGTAGAGACATTCAAATGGTGGACCGTTATCTTCCCTGGAGAGGGATTGAAACACATCCACACGCACAGACTGCACCGAAACATAGATGACAGAGGTGATTAGCCATCACACACAGTACACTTGCACGCGCTTGAGCACACACACAGAAGCTGTACTTATGTTTACCATC